>NC_086002.1:30206789-30227426 GCF_030014385.1 Trichomycterus rosablanca
GGACCAGCACAACACAACGACATGGGTGAGATCAGACAATTACTACAGTACATCTGTAATAGACTTAACTAAAATAAAACACTGGACAGAATAATAACCACTTTGAAAAAATTTTACAAAATGTATATGCACATATATACAGTTATATAAATATCTATATTTAAAGATAAACATAAGTATATACATATGTATAAACACAAAAAAAATAAAAATAAAAATAAAAAAAAATAAATAAAAAATCTGATATTTTTACAAAGTTTATCTCATTTTAAACACTATACACTGCAACTGCACAATGTCACTTACCGTTAGTAATTGGAACATCCAAGGCCTGAGCTCCTCAGCCTTCGGATTAAAAAGCGTACACACTGACTTCCACACACACATTAAAAACCTTGACATCATCATCCTACAGGAAACATGGTGCAAGGCCGACATGGTCACCCACTGTCCCCGTGACTACAGAGAAATCATTTTACCCTCCCAAAAACTTAGCACAGTGCGCCAAGGCAGAGATTCAGGAGGTCTGATAATCTGGTACAAATCACACCTACACACGCTAATAAACATTATGAAAATTGGAAAATACCACATTTGGCTAAAAATAAACAAAACTATACTATCATCACAGAAGGATCTGTTTCTCTGTGCCATTTATATCCCTCCGTCAGAGTCTCCATACTACTCTGAAGACATGTTCTCAGAGCTGGAGAGAGAGACCTGCCATTTCCAAACCCAGGGAAACGTGCTCGTCTGTGGAGACCTGAATGCCAGAACAGGAACCCAACCTGATATTATAAATGAACAGGGAAACAGATTCATCAATAACAACCAAATTCTTAATACCAATTCGAACCTAAACCACAGAAACAATTATGATCATGTTATTAACAAAAATGGTAAAGACCTCCTGCAGCTCTGTCGAAGTTTAGGTCTGTACATCGTCAACGGTAGAACACGAGGGGACTCATTAGGAAGATTCACGTTCTGCTCACCTCTTGGTAATAGTACAGTAGATTATGCAATAACAGATTTAGACCCTTTCTCTCTCAGTGCATTTACTGTTAAACCTCTAACCCCTCTGTCTGATCACAGCCAAATTACTGTGTTCATCAAAAAGACAGAAACTAACCCCACCACACACACACGGCCCAGTAAGCTGTACAACATCCCCAGATCCTACAGATGGGCCGAGAACAGCGCAGAAGAATTCCAGAAAGCAATTAGCAGCACAGAAATCCAAACTAGCTTAGATAACTTTCTGGACACTGCGTACATTCACAGTAAAGAAGGAGTAAATCAGGCAGTTAAAAATATTAATCAGATCTTTAAAAATACAGCAAATAAAGCTCAATTAAAAATTAAATCTAAATCAAAACCTAAATCTACAAAAGATGACAGCTGGTTCGACAAAGACTGTCAAATGTTAAGAACAGAACTCCGTAAAATATCAAACCAAAAACACAGAGACCCAAACAACAGTAACACACGACTTCTTTACTGTGTAACCCTCAAACAATATAAACGTACACTCAGAACCAAAAAAGCTCAGTACACCCAAAAACAACTAACAGTTATTGAACAATCAATCAACACACATCAATTCTGGGACAATTGGAACAAATTAAAACATAGAGAACAGGAAGAATTGGCCATTCAGGATGGGGATATCTGGACAACCCATTTCCAATCACTCTTTAAAAATGTAGAATTAGATTCAAATCCTGAACAAAATCAAATTATTAGTAAGTTAGAGGAACTGGAACGGGCTGTTAAAAACCACCAGAATCCTCTAGACTCTCTCATTACTGAGCAGGAACTTAAAGACAACATTAAAAAACTAAAAACAAAGAAATCATCAGGACCTGACGGGATCCTGAATGAAATGATCAAACACAGCAGCTCCAAATTTCACCTGGCGATGTTAAAAGTCTTTAACCTGGTTCTGAGTGTCGGTTTCTTCCCTGAAATCTGGAATCAAGGTCTCATAACACCGATCCACAAAAGTGGAGATAAATTCGACCCTAATAATTACCGGGGCATCTGTGTGAGCAGTAATCTGGGGAAGTTATTCTGTAGTATAATTAACTCACGATTATTACACTTCCTTACCGAACACAACGTCCTGAGTAAAAGTCAGATGGGTTTTCTACCAAATTACCGCACTACCGATCATATTTACACCCTACACACCCTGATCCAAAAATATGTAGTTCAAAATAACTCTAAAATATTTGCATGTTTTATTGATTTAAAAAAAGCTTTTGATTCCATTTGGCATGAAGGATTATTTTATAAAATGTTAGAGAGTGGTGTAGGGGGTAAAACATACGATCTTATTAAATCCATGTACACAGAAAACCAGTGTGGAATAAGAATCGGCAGTAAGAGAACACATCTCATCTCTCAGGAGCGTGGAGTGAGACAGGGCTGCTGTTTAAGTCCAACTCTATTTAACATCTATATTAATGAATTGGCCTCCATGTTAGAGCACTCAGCCACGCCCGGTCTCACTCTACACGACTCAGAGATTAAACTCCTGCTGTATGCAGATGATCTGGTCCTGCTGTCCCCCAGCGCTCAGGGTCTCCAGCACAAACTGGACCTGCTGCAGCAGTACTGTCAGACCTGGGCCCTGACCGTCAACCTCAAAAAGACCAAAATTATGACCTTCCAGAAAAGAGCCAGATCTCAGGGAACCAAACACACATATAAATTAGGACACCATGAAATTGAGCACACTAAAGATTATACTTACCTCGGACTAAACATCAGTTCCACAGGAAACTTTAATCCGGCAGTAAATTAACTGAGAGAAAAAGCTCGCAGGGCCTTCTACGCCATAAAACGTCAAACATTCGTGGAAATTCCGATTCGAATCTGGCTTAAAATTTTTGAATCAATAATTGAACCGATTGCTCTATATGGCAGTGAAGTTTGGGGTTCGCTTACACACCATCAATTCCATAATTGGGACAAACATCCATTAGAGACCCTGCACACAGAGTTCTGTAAAAGCATCCTAAAGGTGCACAGACACACCACGAACAATGCGTGCAGGGCAGAATTAGGCCGATTTCCACTAATTATAAACATACAGAGAAGAGCAATCAACTTCTGGAACCATCTAAATGAGAGCGACCCCCAAACTTATCATTATAAAGCCCTGAAACACCAAGAGCTGAGCAAACATACCAGTCCCCTCATCCAACTGGTCCTGAGTCACTGCACCCACACACCACTAACACACACAGATACACCACTAACACACACAGATACACCACTAACACACACAGATACACCACTAACACACACAGACACTGTAATAACACACGCTGACACACCACTAACACACACTAACACAATAAAGACTCAGGAACAGGAGAAATCTGTAAACCCAATTAGAATAAATCAAATTACAAAAAAACTCAGAATTAAATATCTGAATTATTGGGAAACTGAAACTAAAACTCAAAGTAAAATGCAGTGTTATTTGGCCCTAAACAGACACTACAGTGCAGCAGATTATCTGAGCACAGTATCCGACCCTAAATTAAGAAACACCCTGACGAGGTACAGACTGAGCGCACACGACCTGGCCGTGGAGACGGGGCGACACACCCGGTCCTGGCTGCCCCGGGAGGAGAGGTTGTGCCAGCACTGCACTCTCAGTACAGTAGAGACGGAGCTGCACTTCCTCACCCGGTGTACCAAGTACCACCACGTCCGCTCCCAATTCTTCCCTAAATTTAACAACATCATCCCCAACTTCACCTCCCTCCCAGACCCCGACAAACTGCCCCACCTACTGGGGGAGCACAGAGAGAGCTGCACACTAGCAGCACTCTATACACACACCTGCCACCAGGTGAGGGACAGTGGGTGACCATGTCTCATACACACACACACACACACACACACACACGCACAAACTGATTGTTTTTACTACCTCATTATTGTAAATATTATACTTTTTATTGTTATTATTTTGCACTGTTTTTATTAATATTTTATTCTATTCTATATTTTTTGCACATGTAGCTGTTCTGTATATTTTTGTTCTTTCTTATTTTTATTGTTTATATTTCCCTGTAACTTGCTTTGGCAATACGAATGTCATTATTTGTCATGCCAATAAAGCTTCTTTTGAGTTTGAGTTTGAGTTGAGTGAGTGTTTGAGTGTGTGTGTGTGTGTGTGTGTGTGTGTGTGAGTGAGTGTTTGAGTGTGTGTGTGTGTGTGAGAGAGTGTGTGTGTTTGTGTGTGTGAGTGTGTGAGTGTGTGTGTGAGTGTTTGTGTGTGTGTGTGAGTGAGTGTGTGTGTGTGTGTGTGAGAGAGTGTGTGTGTGAGTGTTTGTGTGTGTTTGTGTGTGAGTGAGTGTGAGTGAGTGTGTGTGTGTGAGTGTGTGTGAGTGAGTGTGAGTGTTAGTGAGTGTGTGTGAGTGTGTGTGTGTGAGTGTGTTTGTGTGTGTGTGTGTGAGTGAGTGTTTAAGTGTGTGTGTGTGTGTGTTTGTGTGTGTGAGTGTGTGTGTGTGTTTTCTTGTCTTTATATATTTGTGAGGACCAACCCCTGACAGAACACCAGCATTGTGAGGTCATTCTTCGTTGTGAGGACATTTTGCCTGGTCCGCACAAAGAAAATTCTAGAATAGGCTCCTATGACCCTAATGAGTCACGTGTAGAAGTTTCAGCAAATGTCCTCAGTAAGATAGTAAACTCAGAAATAGTGCTCCCCTATAGCTCGGACACCGGTACTGCAGCTAAAATTTTATTTAATGGCTGACCTGGCAAACTAATTTTCTGATTGGCCAAGACGGGAAAATTTTCTGATTGGCTGTTTCAGTCACATGACACCATGTCTGCTTTTGTACAGGAAGAAAATCTGTTTTGAACTAGTATTCATACTGGAATAAACAGTATATTTGTTTGTGTGTGTTATTATTATTATTATTATTATTATTAATATTATTATTAATAAAAATTATTAGTATTGTTATTATTATTGTATTTTTATTATTTTTTTTAATTATTATTGTTATTATATTATTGTTATTATTGTTATTATTATTATTATTATTATAATTATAATAATAATAATAATTATTATTATTATTATTATTAATATTATTATTATTAATATTATTAGTCTTTATTGATTTAGTAATGGTGATTCTGCAGTAAATTTGCACAAGAGCTATCAGTCGGTCAGGTGCCACCATGACCCCGACATAATAAAGTGCTGGTAAAATATAAAAAATAAATGAAATTATTAAAGTTATTAATTTTTGCTTATTTTTATTATTTAGTATTCATATTTTGTTGTATTCTGATCAGGGTCACGTTGGGTCTGGTTTTCTCATAATCACTGGGCATAATACACAAACACACTCCCAACAGGACGCCAATCCATGGCAGTGCCTCGGCCTCCCCCGGCCCTCAGACACCGCCCATGTTGTCTGTATGTAGCCTGACAATGTAATTACAGAGTCAAGTCAAGTCAATTTTATTTATATAGTGCTTTTTACAATAGACATTGTCTCAAAGCAACTTTACAAAATCCAGGACCAACAGATACAAAACCCGCTGTTGAGCAAGCCGAGGGCGACTGTGGCAGGAAAAACTCCCTTAAAATTACTCAGCAGGGCCCTCCATCTTTCTTGGGTGGTCTGGAGGATACTTTAAATAAATAGGATTTACACAAATCATACAAACACAAACGCGCTTAGTTCTGACACCAGTAGCACAGGTTTCCTAGTAACAGACTTCGGGAACAAGCAGGGATTTATGTTAGGAAACACAAGCGCTATTTTAATATAAACAAAATAAAACAGTAAAAATCTAGATACTCTATATTAATTACAAGCGCAGGATTAACTTTTAAGTTTGGAGCTTGAACAGTGTAGAACTTATATAGGGTGTCCCAAAATTCACGCAAGAAGTAATTTTGATAGAGAACACAGGTTTTTAATTAAAAATTGTAAATTTTTAATTGATTCATAAAGTATACAGTATAGGGTTATGTATGGAATAGCATATCGGGTAAATGGCCTCCACGGCTTTGCTGGCACATCCGCACTCTTTTGTCGAAATTTTCCATAACCGCTTTGCATAAATGTGGCTGAATTTCGTTGATACAGCGCTCAATTTCCTCCTTCAAGGCGTGGGTGGTCGTGGGCTTGATGGCATAAACCTTAGACTTCAAAAAACCCCAAAGAAAAAAGTCCAACGGCGTTAAATCGCATGATCTGGGCGGCCAATTCTGATCACCAAAACGGGAAATTACACGACCAGGAAATGACTCATGCAGTAATTGAATTGTTTCTCGGGCTGTATGGCATGTGGCACCGTCTTGTTGAAACCACATGTCGTCCACATCCATATCTTGCAATTTAGGCACAAAAAGCTGGATTATCATGTCGCGATAGCGAGCACCATTAACTGTTATTGCCTGACCAGACGCATTTTCGAAGAAGAATGGTCCGATGATGCCTCCAGCCCAAAATCCGCACCAAACAGTGACACGTTGTGGATGCATTTGTTTCTCAACAATCACTCGTGGATTTTCTGAACCCCAAATGCAACAATTTTGACAATTAATGAAGCCATCAAGATGAAAATGAGAAAATGACTTTGTTCGAAAAATCGGCATCCACTTGTTGTTGTTCCAAAATCCATTCAACAAACTCTCTTCGCTGTGCGTGGTCAGTAGGCTTCAGTTCTTGACTCAATTGAACTTTGTAAGCATGAAGATTCAAATCTTTCGTGAGAATACGCTGTAGAGAGCTTCTGGAAATGTTCAATTCTTGACCACGGTGCCGAATTGATGTTCCTGGACTCTCAGCAACACTCTCACGAACTGCTTCGATGTTTTGTGTTGAACGACTTGTTGAAGGACGGCCAGAGTGTCTAAGATCACTAATTGATCCAGTCTCCCTGAATTTTTTAATTAATCTCTTCACAGTTGATGAAGTTAAATCACTATTCCGACTATATTTTGTACGAAAATTGCGAACTGTAGCTGCCAAACCTTCATTATTTTTAAAATATTGCTCAACAATGAAAACGCGTTGTTCTTTCGTGTAGCGCTCCATTTTTAATAACCCTGAACTGTGAGCGGTCACACTGTCTTTTTTTTTTTGTTGGCAACACTGTACCGCACAAATGGCGCCAAATTCAAATCTTGCGTGAATTTTATCAATGGCGATTTCTGTAAGACTGCAAGGGAAGCTCAGCTTCCCCTAAAATGTCAAAAATTAAATGGTCAAATATGTACAGTTGTGTTAACATTTCATTGACTACAAATGCGTTAGAACATGTTCATCTCGAAGACGAGTTCGTTCAGAATCAGCTACTTATCAGAAATCGACTCGATTTTGTTAACTTAACTCATACATTCCCGGAGCGTCAATGCATTTACCCGCAGAAGCTGAGCGTCTCTTTGCCTCTATGGGGCTGCATGGGCAGGACTTCGAAACTCGCCGGTCATTGGATAAATGCCACGATTTTGGGTCTGGACGCTGAGCTTCTGCAAGATGATTGGAGGATCAGTCGAAAGGCTGAATCCCGTTTTGATTGACAGCTGTCGCTGGGAGCTTCAGTACCATCACGGATTTTGCGAGTGAAGTCGGAAGACAAACTGTTTATACATAAATTTATACATTTATATATAAATAAATGGAAAAATTTTATGATATAAGCCAACAATGAGCTTCCGCTCTTTGAAAGACCAGCAGCCGCCACTGATATATATATATATATATATATATATATATATATATATATACTGTATATATACAGTGTATCACAAAAGTGAGTACACCCCTCACATTTCTGCAGATATTTAAGTATATCTTTTCATGTGACAACACTGACAAAATGACACTTTGACACAATGAAAAGTAGTCTGTGTGCAGCTTATATAACAGTGTAAATTTATTCTTCCCTCAAAATAACTCAATATACAGCCATTAATGTCTAAACCACCGGCAACAAAAGTGAGTACACCCCTAAGAGACTACACCCCTAAATGTCCAAATTGAGCACTGCTTGTCATTTTCCCTCCAAAATGTCATGTGACTCGTTAGTGTTACTAGGTCTCAGGTGTGCATAGGGAGCAGGTGTGTTCAATTTAGTAGTACAGCTCTCACACTCTCTCATACTGGTCACTGAAAGTTCCAACATGGCACCTCATGGCAAAGAACTCTCTGAGGATCTTAAAAGACGAATTGTTGCGCTACATGAAGATGGCCAAGGCTACAAGAAGATTGCCAACACCCTGAAACTGAGCTGCAGCACAGTGGCCAAGATCATCCAGCATTTTAAAAGAGCAGGGTCCACTCAGAACAGACCTCGCGTTGGTCGTCCAAAGAAGCTGAGTGCACGTGCTCAGCGTCACATCCAACTGCTGTCTTTGAAAGATAGGCGCAGGAGTGCTGTCAGCATTGCTGCAGAGATTGAAAAGGTGGGGGGTCAGCCTGTCAGTGCTCAGACCATACGCTGCGCACTACATCAAATTGGTCTGCATGGCTGTCAACCCAGAAGGAAGCCTCTTCTGAACTCTCTACACAAGAAAGCCCGCAAACAGTTTGCTGAAGACATGTCAACAAAGGACATGGATTACTGGAACCATGTCCTATGGTCTGATGAGACCAAGATTAATTTGTTTGGTTCAGATGGTCTCAAGCATGTGTGGCGGCAATCAGGTGAGGAGTACAAAGATAAGTGTGTCATGCCTACAGTCAAGCATGGTGGTGGGAATGCCATGGTCTGGGGCTGCATGAGTGCAGCAGGTGTTGGGGAGTTACATTTCATTGAGGGACACATGAACTCCAATATGTACTGTGAAATACTGAAGCAGAGCATGATCCCCTCCCTCCGGAAACTGGGTCGCAGGGCAGTGTTCCAGCATGATAATGACCCCAAACACACCTCTAAGACGACCACTGCTTTATTGAAGAGGCTGAGGGTAAAGGTGATGGACTGGCCAAGCATGTCTCCAGACCTAAACCCAATAGAACATCTTTGGGGCATCCTCAAGTGGAAGGTGGAGGAGCGCAAAGTCTCGAATATCCGCCAGCTCCGTGATGTCGTCATGGAGGAGTGGAAAAGCATTCCAGTGGCAACCTGTAAAGCTCTGGTAAACCCCATACCCAGGAGAGTTAAGGCACTTCTGGGAAATAATGGTGGCCACACAAAATATTGACACTTCAGGAACTTTCACTTAGGGGTGTACTCACTTTTGTTGCCGGTGGTTTAGACATTAATGGCTGTATATTGAGTTATTTTGAGGGAAGAATAAATTTACACTGTTATATAAGCTGCACACAGACTACTTTTCATTGTGTCAAAGTGTCATTTTGTCAGTGTTGTCACATGAAAAGATATACTTAAATATCTGCAGAAATGTGAAGGGTGTACTCACTTTTGTGATACACTGTATACATACTACACGTGTCCCTCAGTCACTATCCATGGCTTAATGGTCCGAATTGCAGTGTCCAAAACCAGTATATTTTTTACCTATGCGATTTATTGGAAATGGGAATGTCAGATCTCAGGTTTGGAGCGAGGTAGGTCTTCCAAATCTGCGTTCCTCTCTAAGTCTACACCTCCTCAACCTATGGTGCAAGTTTGAAAAAAATTGGACCAAAAAATCTCTAAGGGTTTTGGTCATACTATACTGGTTTTGGACCAAATAAAAATGAAAATAAACTTATCCCATTTCCAATATAATAAAGGCATGACAAATATACAGCTTTTGGACAGTGAAAAGTCATCCCATTTGCAATATATTGAATACTTGAGTGGGGTCCCATAAGCAGCATACAGTAGTGAAGGCCCAAATGCTTATTTTTCACACTTCCCAAGGGTCTACAGCAGGGGTGCCCAAATAATTCCTTATAAGGGGCCAAACTTTTAGCTCAGTAAAGGGCCACGGGCCAAAACTAAAATGTTATGTTATTTTAATTAGGGCTGGGCGATATTGCAAAAAAAAAAAAAAAAAAAAAAAAAAGGATTCTGATTGCGTTTTTTTTTTTTGCATTTTAATTTAAAAGACTGCAGAAATGTAAAAATAGTAACAGCACCACCTATAATCTTTTTAAGGGACTCAAACTTTATAACAATAACAATATAACAACAATTAACAATAATTAAAACAAAAAAGAAATCTTAATTCCTTTTTAGGAACAGCTCACAAACAACTCACTTAAAATAATGTTCAGCAGAACCTCCTTACATTAAAAAAGTGCAAAACCACAAAAAGTTATTTACAGGTTTCTTCAAAGGAACACAAGTCTGTTTACTGTGCTGTTTCCACCACTGAGTGAGTCTGTATCAGTATCTACACTGGGGGCATCAAGTAATCACTCAGCTCAGCTTTGATTTGGTCCTCTTGTGATGGGGGGTGGATGGAGGGGGCAGAGTCTACTTCTAACTATATGGACTACAATTCCCATGCTACCACATGCTGTCACGTGACTGTCACATGTCCCAGGTCAGCCAATCCTGATCGGTCCTCATGCTTGGGAGTTTTGATTCAGTTCAGCTGTGTTCGATTCCATGAATCTTATTTAAACTCTTCTGTTTGAGTCTCGTTATGAAGTTTTGCTGCTCGTGTTTGCGGTCTTTATTTCTGAATCTAACCGTTACCGTGTACGGCCCTTGTTGTCTTCCATTTACTGTTTTAACTGTTTTGGTTTTCGCTGCCATTCTGTTTATCCTCCGATTTTGTACACTGTTTTTGCCCTTTTGATATTAAACTTTCCCTGATTTATATTCCGTGAGCGTCTGGTCAGTTTCTGCCTCGTGACATGTTGGTATTTTAATTAAAATGTAAAATATGTGAAATATCGCGATTGTCACATTTCTAACATCGCGTGATAACGTTCATTCGAATTAACCGATTTAATCGTAAAAATCACCCAGCCCTAATTTTAATACTGCATTAAATTAAAATATATCACGTTTTTTGCAGCTAGCGTTATAAGCAGTTGAACACCTAGTGAAAGAAATTCCCAGCCACTGACAAAAGTAGGTGCTACTTTGATCTAGCCAGGTGGGCCAAAAAAAAGAGACGGCGGGCCAAATTTGGCCCGCGGGCCCCAAATTGGGCAGCCCTGGTCTACAGACACGAAACACATACCAATGTATTCGTCTTGACGAGAAGATGTCATTTGACACCAGAAACGGCAGCTAATTCTGCTGGAAATTACCGAAAATCACCCCGTTTTTTATAATTTTTTTTTTACTAAATTAACATGTTTATCGGACACTTTGTTGGACAAATTTGGTACCCATGCACTCGGGAGGACTCCTAGATTACGATTCAATCGAGTCCCGGTGTCTGTGTTTTACTGTTTATTTCCGCCAAGCCTATGAGGCCT
Source organism: Trichomycterus rosablanca (assembly GCF_030014385.1). NCBI lineage: Eukaryota > Metazoa > Chordata > Actinopteri > Siluriformes > Trichomycteridae > Trichomycterus > Trichomycterus rosablanca. The sequence goes on from NC_086002.1 coordinate 30,218,171, forward strand.
ACGTTAGCAAACGAATGCTAATGACACTCGTTTTTCATACTTCCCGGTGGTCAACATGCAAAATACACATATCAATAGATTTGTCTCGATGAGTAGATGCTGTTTGACACCAGCAGCTTGAGCTGCTTTTGAGGGAAATCGCGGAAAATCGCCCCGTTTTTATAACGTTTAGCTACTAAATTAACATGTTTATTGGGCACTTAGGTAGACAAATTTGGTATGGTTACACTCGGGAAAACTCGTAGTTTGTAATGCAAACAAGTTTTGTTGTCCTAGAGGTTCTGGAACCTTTAGAAATGGTTCAAAGTCAGGCAAAAGAAACACAGGAAGGCCTTAAAAATGTTCAAGTGGACCTAGGGCTTCCAGATTTTTCACACTGCTTCTAGAGGTGTCCACAGCCCACACATTCGAGTTTTTAGTCGATCGGACCTTTCAAAGCAGTGTTACATAGAGCGTGTAAAAATCTGAATGGGAATAAATTGGGATTTGGACGTGTCCAAACGGGGTAGCAAGGTCCGATGGGTCCGAAATTTTGGCAACATTGTCGACATAGGCTCCAGATAAACATACTCAAATTTGGAAGCGTTCGGGCTTTCCGAAGTACTTTTTATTGGGGCAACGATTCGAGCAAAATCCATGCAGACTTGCACCTTGGCCTTATGCCTTTCTCAGTGAAGGAGGAGAAATACTGAAAGGCCTTAAAAATCTTCATGTGGACCTAGACCTTTCAGATTTTTCAGACTACTTCTAGAGGTGTTGACTGCCCACATAGTTGAGTTTTAAGTCAAACGACCCAAGTGGTGTCCAAAAAGTTATTATGGGATTTGAATGGGAATATATTGGAATTGGAACGTGTCCAAATAGGCTCTAGAAAGGTCAGACGAGTCTGACATTTCGGCTACATTGTCATCAGAGGCTCTAGATAAACATACTCAAATTTGGAACCGTTCATTCATTCCAAAGTATTTTTTATCTGGACAACGATTCGAGCAAAATCCATGCAGACTTGCCATGTTTTCTTAAGGTCAGCACTTAGAATTTCAAGTACTAAACTTTACTAAAGCCCCTGGGAGAACTGCAAATCCTTTTTAGGTGCTGGGTCAACCACGAAAGGTACTTCAGACAAAGATGACACTCAACGATACCCATTTTCAAAGGCTGCTTCTCAGATTAAAACTAAACACACATAAAAAAAGAGTTGTTGCATCCGAAAAGATGTATTTACAAACACATGACAATCTTCTTCTTCTCCTGGGCCTTTTTCCCGCTCGGTTGCGGGGTCAGCTCTTCGGCGGATCATGATCCGCACATCGATTTGGCACAGTTTTTACGCCGGATTCCCTTCCTGGCACAACCCTCCCTATTTTATCCGGGCTTTGGACCGGCACTACAATGCACTGGTTTGTGCATCTAGCGGCTAGGTATCTATAGGACAATTCAGTGTTTCCAATTAGCCTGGTGGCATGTCTTTGGACTGCGGGAGGAAACCGGAGCACCCAGAGGAAACCCACGCGGACACGGGGAGAACATGCAAACTCTGCACAGAAAGGACCCGGACCGCCCCACCTTGGGATTGAACCCAGGACCTTCTTGTTGTGAGGCGACAGTGCTACCCACTAAGCCACCGTGCCGCCCTACAAACACATGACAATAATTAGCCAAAAATGCAACACGGGTCATTCCCATGCATATGTCCATGTTTTTCCACTGCCCCTTTTTATATCAGCCATTTCTAGCATGTTCTTTTGTCAAAGCATCTATGTTACACCCAATTCTGATGAGGCCGGACTGACCCATGGGTCCAAGCCCTTTCACATCCTGATGGAAGTACCCTTATTTGACTGACTGAAAAGCTGACCAAGTGAAACTCTTTAGTCATTTTGAGTGACTTGATCACTATTTATCAACTCTTCAGAGCTGTGATCCAAGAGCTTGCCAATGCATCACAGCCACCCGATAGATATCTAGCATGGTAAATATCTGTACCTATCAGTGGGTGGTGAATAACCATCAAACCAACCTAGGATGGTAAATGTACAGTTTTCACACATCAGGGTATTTAATGGTTTTTTTAAATAAATGAGCAGGAAAATGTCCACTGAGGAGGACATTGGTCTAGTGATCAACTGGATTAAGTTGGCTGTTTTTTTGGTTGTAAACAGCCAACTCCCTGCTTTCTGACATTTTTCATCTTCTGCTTTGAATATCCTTGCAGCTCCAGTTGAATTATGGGATAGAATAACGATTAACTTGCTTGGTTCTCATACTTTAAAATGTTTGACGATGCAGTTCCACATCTGGGGATTTTTTGTATGTACTGTTTAATTAATACTACTGCTTTCATTTACTGTTATGTATACATATACAACAGTAATAATCAAATTACATTGACATTTATGGCATTTGGCAGACGCTCTTATCCAGAGCGACTTAAATTTATGCAATTTTTTTACATTTATGCAGGACTGGGTGTGGGGGAGGGGCAAGAACATAAGCTTTCCAAGTAAACTTCAGGATCAGGTTTTCTCTTTTCAAATTGAATGACAGAGCACAAATATTCAAATCACACTATAAAGATGTCCTACATGTTATATAAATACATAATACGCAGTGGTTTGGGCACAGCTAGCTGAATTCCATGTTTTGTTATTGGTTTAAACGTCTTAATGTCTCTTCTATGGGATAGAAATTTTAACAATATTTTTTCTGTATGTAACTAAAAGAAAAAAAAAGTTAGCTTTTTAATGCATTATTACTTTTATACCAGGCACATTGTGTTTTTTCCCTAGTACTTACATTCAGCAAGTAAAAAGTAATCATGCATTAAAATGTGCAGCACTTTGTTTCCTGTAGAGAATGTGTAAACTTATTTTTCTTTTTTTATTTTACTTACTTTTACAAAATCAGTAAAACATGGAATTTGATCAGAAGTATCCATTTGTTCTATACATGTAGTTCATGCTAAATTATTTAGCACAATATGTTGTTATCTACTGTATCTGATGTAAAAGCATCAGTAAAAATAAATAGCATTAAATATAGTGTAGTGTTGTGGTAAGACATTTCATACTGCGTTCATGTCACACTGGTTTGTGCATCTTCAGATCCAGAGCATAACAGGTCCAGAGTCAGGGTGGGGGAGGGGATAGAGAGAGAGAGAGCAATTAAGCACCTGTGAACTACTAATGCTTTATTCATGACACACTGAAATTGTTTATTAACTTGATCTGTATGAATATATTTTATTCTGAAATGGAGAACTGCTCAGCCCTCTTTTGTTTTAGTAATTATTTTGAAGTCATACAACAATTTGAGCTCCTTCTGAGTTAATTAAGCCATCCCCTGACCTGATAATTGATATTATTAAAAAGAATGTTGTATTTTCTTTAATGTACAGATTTCTACAACACATTAAAGCGTTTAATAAAGTGTCTCTGAAGCTGTGTTTGGGTAATGATTTTATGGGAGAGTGATTAACTTCATGAGAAGTAAATTGGCACTGAAACATTTGATAAAACACCCCGCCATCATAAACGCACGAGTGCAGTTCTGCACTTTCTCTGTGCACCGTGAACGCATCATTATAATCATGCTCGGTGCGCGCGAGACACGGAGGTTTCAGAGGCTGCGCGCGCATCATCAGCGCTGTGTGGAGCGGCACGAGCTGGAGTCCCGAGAGAGGAACAGACTGGAGCACGAGGAAAGTGTGAAGCTGCTGCAGGTAAGACCTGTTTTACTCTTCTATTCAACTGTAAACTCAGGCTGTACTCAGAGCTTTAATCCGTCCAACACACAACACATACTGATGCTTTCACCTCGTTTTTCACCTGCATGACTTGGTATTTAAACAAATGAGGGTTTAAATGTAGAGAAAACACACTCAGGTGTGAATGTAATCATGTGTTTTAGCAGTTTGAGTCTACAGTCAGTGATGGTTTTGTACTGGATACCTTTAAATTCAGGTGTTCCTAAAATGTAGATTCCCGCGTGTAACTAAGTGGGGTGGGGGAGGGTAAAGTGCACCATGAGCTCTGTGATAACACGCACTTACATTTAGGTTCATCTGGGTTTTTTTTTCTGTTTGTTTGTTGACCTGAAGCAAAATTATTTTACTGATATTTCAAATGTGTACTAAACTTTACAGCGAATGGATAAACAAGAGGATAAACAAGAGGATAAACAAGAGGATAAACAAGAGGACAACATGGTATGTATTTATTTTGACATGTATTCTTTTCATGTGAACTATAACTAGAATTTGATTTAAAAAAACTACTTAATCTGTTTATTGAACATTTTATTAAATGTAGGATTCACTTTCTAAAATTGAGTGAGTTGCTCTAGGGCAGGGGTCCCCATCATGAAATTATATATATATATATATATATATATATACAGGTGCTGGTCATAAAATTAGCATATCATGAAAAAGTTGATTTATTTCAGTAATTCCATTCAAAAAGTGAAACTTGTATATTATATTCATTCATTACACACAGACTGATATATTTCAAATGTTTATTTCTTTTAATGTTGATGATTATAACTGACAACTAATGAAAACCCCAAATTCAGTATCTCAGAAAATTAGAATATTGTGACAAGGTATAATATTGAAGACACCTGGTGCCACACTCCACACTCTACATTTTCAGCAGACGCTTTTATCCAAAGCGACTTACACAATGAGCAACTGAGGGTTAAGGGCCTTGCTCAGGGACCCAACAGTGGCAACTTGGTGGTGGCGGGGCTTGAACCGGCAACCTTCTGTTTACTAGTCCAGTACCTTAACCACTGAGCTATCACTGCCCTACAGCTAGTTAGCTAATTAACACTATAGAGTAACTAGATTGACACTAAAACTACCAAGAGTGTTAAAATAACTCTAGCCAGTGAGAATTATATAAACACTTTAAGTGTTAAAATGAACACTTACAGAGTTGATTTAACACTGAGGATTTTGCTGTGTGTGCACCAGTTGAGCAAAACACGAAACTGCAGCTATAGCGCCAAATTATGTCCAAATAGCTCTACTGATGAACTATTATGTTATTATTGTTTAGGGACACTGAATTGAAAGTAATAAGAATATCTGACCTTAAATGCATTTGTTAGAAGTAACTATTTATTTAAGGTTAATAATATACGTAGTTGCATGGTTTGAAAAAAATCTTACTTTATACATGTTAACATGGTGCCTCCAATTACATTACTTTGCCAATCCACCCACAACCCACAACCCCCAAACCAAACTTTCACCCAAGTGCAGGTATCCGCCAGGCCCATGCTGCCATCCTGCAATGTGCTCTCTTTTTGAAAACCAAAACAGGACCCTAACTAGGAGCACTTGCTCCCATTTTCAAGACATCTGCAGATGTTTGCCATCTGTAAACCCTCCCAGCATCTCACGATTACAAGGTACAGCCATGAAGGTTATTACCACACCACATTATTATAAAAAACAAAAAAACAACTCAAATAAGAATAAACTGAGGCAAGTTCCTTCCACCCCCTTAGTATAAATGTATTTAAGAAACTGGACTAAAAGTAATATTGCATAATATATAAAACAATTACTTACTAAACTTTGCCTTTAATCACCTCGACAGCAGTAATGAGATTTCATATGAACGCCAACTGGGGTCAAGATAAAAAGGAACTGGTTATCCAAGGCCTTTAACTGGTCTTCCACAAGCTGTGACTTTAGCTGCCTCAGCAGCAGAGATACTGGTAGATACTGGTTTGATTCTGGTTTGGACAACTGCAAACCTTCAGAGATGGAGTTTATGTCCATTTCCAAGCAGGCAGGTCAAACAAAACAAAAAGTAGAGCTAAAACAAATGCAACACTAAGTTTCAACTATAAGAAGGCTTTATTAATCCCTTTTCTAACAAGCCAAATCAATAACAAACGAACCCTACACTCAGTAAATTTTCTCCACACACACCTCAGTGAACTGAGAACTCAAATGAGCCTCAGGTGAATTTAATAAGCGCTACTAATGCAGCTGGGTCCTGATGTTACTGTTAATAGCAGTGCTGCTGGGTCCTAGTGTCCTATAGTTCACCTACCATTATGCTGTCCTTTCGTCTCCTACCCGTTACATACATTCAATCAAGTTTAGCTCATTTGAGCATCATGCACACTTCTGAAACAGAATAACATTAAACTAGGTCACGTAATAACTAAAGTACATTTAATTAAACATTCAACTTGTTAAAGAATTTAAATTAAATCCACACCCGCAGCTGCTGCTGATCCTCTTTCACCTGCATTTAGTACAAAAACAAAACAACAAATCATCTGTATTCAACCTTTTCTTAACCAGGTACCAGAAAAGTTGCTCACTGCTGCTGTCAAAACCAAGCGGTAAAGTTAGTTTAATATTCAACATTCGTTTAACCTACAACCGTTGTTTATAAGAATTATTTATTTTCAGTATAAAAGTATTATGGATTTTTTTGATCATAACTATAAATTAAAATAAAATACAAATAAAAGTAGCTTCTATAAAACAAGGTTTGTAGGATGTGAGGGACATAAATATGTGTTTAGTAAAAATAGTTTGACTTTATTATATTAAATCATGTCAGAGTTTAATAGATTTATTTCTGATACACACTTATTATGGATTTACCGATATTAACTTTAAATAAAACAAATATAAAAGTAGTATCTATAAAACAAGGTTTGTAGGATGTGAGGTACATTATTATGTGTATATTAAAAATATGTATATTAACAATAAATTATTAAAAATTAAAAGTTTGTATATTAAAAATATATTAAAAATAGTGGCCCTGTCCATGCTGCCCTCTGCTCCTCTGTTATTGCTGGACCTAAAGCCGGTGATGGTCCTCATTCCACTCCAGACCTCCCTCATGTTGTTCTGCTAGGGTTTCCACTCCAGCTTCCTCCTATATCTGTTCTTAGCCTCCCTGATAGGTTTGTAGGTTGTGAGGGACACTAATATGTGTTTATAAAAAAATAGTTTGGGTTTATTATATTAAATCATATCAGAGTTTAATAGATTCATTTGTGTCAAATATAAAAGTAATATGTATTTATTAATTTTAACTATAAATTAAAAAAAAATTAAAATAAAAACAGTATCTATAAAACAACTTTTGTAGGATGTGAGGGACATTAATATGTGTATATTAAAAATTGTTAAACTTTATTATATTAAATCATATCAAAGTTTAATAGATTTTTTCAGTTACAATATAAAAGTATTGTGGATTTACTGATTTTAACTGTAAATTAAAATAAAATTAAAATAAAAGCAATATCTATAAAAAAAACAGTTTAGTAGGTTGTGAGGAATATTAATATGTGTATATTAAAAATAGTTTGACTTTATTATATTAAATTACATCTGAGTTTAATTGATTTATCCCTTATATACACTTGTTATGGATTCATTGATCTTAGCTATAAATAAAAATAATACAAAAATAAAAGCAGTAATTATGAAACAAGTTTTGTAGGTTGTGAGGGACATTAACATGTGTTTATAAAAAATAGTTTGACATGATTCCTCAATATATTAAAAGACTTTAATGGATTTATTTCTCTGTAATAAGTGCAGATGAAATGTTTCCTACGTTTTTCTGTTAGTTTTATGACGCTCCCTAACGCGTTAGCTGAAGTTGGCGCTTGATCAGTGGTTTCATTTTAATCTTTCTTTAAATAAATAAATTTGACCTTAAAATTATTATAAAATATTTTTTGTAGTATGTAGCCTACTTTCATCTGTGTAAGAATTCGTAAAATAAGTAGGTGTTAGGACAGTGGTAAAGTTATTGGACATTTGACTTTCTTTCGGCTCATTCTCGGCTAATAAACATCCAAAATTTTATTACACTGCATGAACTGATACACTGAACAAACTACAATCAAATTTGTTTAAAATGTTTTTCTGTTCATTTTTTATTTCATGTTATTTTGTAAATGTTAGGTGCGTCTGCGTTGAAATGCTAAGCAAGTGCTAAGAGAGCGTCTATAAAGTGCATGAAGCTGAGGTGTAGTAATTACCCAGTGGCATGTACTATCTAATACACCTGTATTAAGTCCTAGAGTATGGTTACAGTAAACATCCAGAAACACAATTTTTGATATGATGAGGGTTGTAGTAGTGAACTAAGCATCTGCACTAGTTACTACAACTACAATACACATTAAAAGTCCCACAGTATAGGTACAAAAGTTAATTAAATAATGTAAAATAATAACAAAAATAAAAAATGCAAATGTTGATATGATGAGGGTTGTAGTAGTTAATTAGTCACCTGTACTAGTTACTACAACCACAATTCAATTTTTTATTTTTTACATTTTATTTTTTATATTTCAGAAAAATGCGTTTGAATAAAGAGCAATAAATTGAAATCATACTGATGGCCAGGTTTCCAAAACAATGGCAGTCATGTACAGCATATAATATAAATACAAATGTTTTTTTATAAAAAAATAAAAATGTTTATTTTTCCTATGTATGGAAACTTATGGCCCACCCTGTAGTTACTACAACCACAATACAAATTAAAAGTCCCACAGTGTAGGTGCAGTAGGTAATCGAATAATGTGAAATATTAACAAAAGTCAAAAAATGCAAATTTTGATATGACAAGGGTTGTAATAGCTAACAAGTCACCTGTACTAGTTACTACATCCACAATATAAATTTAAAGTTCCACAGTATAGGTGCATTAATGAATCAAATATTTAAAAAAAAAATTACAAAAATTGAGAAAGTAGTACCCTGTACTAGTTACTACAGTCACAGTACAAATTAAAAGTCCTACAGTTTGGGTACAGTAAGTAATCAAATTATGAGAAAAAATTAACAAAAACGAAAAAGGAAAATTTTCTTATGATGAGGGATGTAGTAGTTAACTAAGCATCTGCACTAGTTACTACAACCACAATACAAATTAAAAGTTCCACAATATAGGTACAGTAATTAATTAATCAAATAAAAAATTAACATTAAATTGTTAATTTTTCAAAATTTTTGAATACTTACTGTAACTATACTGTAGGATGTAATACATTAGTATTAGATAGTACATGCCACTGGGTAATTACTACACCTCAGCTTCATGCACTTTGTAGAAGCTCTCTCAGCACTTCCTTAGCATTTTAACGCAAATGCATCTAACATTTACAAAATAACATTAAATTAAATATTATCAGAAAAACTTTTTAAACAAATTTGATTGTAGTTTGTTCCATGTTTGCTGAGATATCCGTT
>NC_086002.1:30227626-30377626 GCF_030014385.1 Trichomycterus rosablanca
ATGGTTAACATTCATTTACATTTTCAGCATGCGCTTTTTTCCAAAGCGACTTACACAATGAGCTGAACATGATGAGCAATTGAGGGTTAAGGGCCTTGCTCAGGGACCCAACAGTGGCAACTTGAACCGGCAACCTTCTGTTTACTAGTCCAGTGCCTTAACCACTGCCCTACATTCAATATTCTGCTCATTCCTTATGCCTTCATCCAGCGTGTTTGCATTCTACCAATGTACAGCCATACTGTAGATTACACTACAATCAGTTAATACGATATCTGTGTAAAATAAAGACTGTGTACACCGTGCAACACCAACGCCACTAAATTCTCCTAACAATTTTTTATATTACATGAAATATAATATAATATTCTATATGCTTTATAGAACCCCATAAACATACACCACTATAAACATTATTAATCATGTGTTATAAGACACCTGTCAATCTTTAATCAGCTGTACTTATGTAACCTTGTTTATAATTGTTGTAAGAACATGTGAAGTACATCTCTACACACACCAAAACATATTAAACAGTTTTTCCTAATATTTATAACTGATAAATATAACTAAATTATAACTCGGAACACGCACACACGATGGAATAAAAAATAAATAAAAAAATGTTATGAAAAGTGCCCATTTCAGTGGCAGCATGTAAGTGGCTCTTAAAAGAGCCTTTGGGGATAACTGGATGGAGTGGGTTCGTTTAAGCACGCTCTCCGCGAATACGGCGGGCCAGCTGGATGTCCTTAGGCATGATGGTCACCCTCTTGGCATGGATGGCGCACAGGTTGTGTCCTCGAACAGACCGACCAGGTAAGCCTCACTGGCCTCCTGCAGAGCCATGACGGCAGAACTCTGGAAGCGCAGATCGGTCTTAAAGTCCTGAGCGATCTCTCTAACCAGGCGCTGGAAGGGCAGCTTGCGGATGAGCAGCTCAGTGGACTTCTGATAACGGCGGATTTCACGCAGAGCCACGGTACCTGGCCTGTAACGGTGAGGTTTCTTCACACCGCCAGGTAGCCGGGGCGCTCTTGCGGGCAGCCTTAGTAGCGAGCTGCTTCCTCGGCGCTTTACCACCGGTGGATTTACGAGCGGTCTGCTTGGTTCTTGCCATCGCGTCTGGAACTCTGCACTTCACCAACTGTAGGACAGAATATGTTAACCCGCCCAACACGCTCTTTTTAAGTACCAGAGCCGCTCTGCGCTCATTGGGCGTCTTGATGATGCACTTTTCTCATTGGACGAACGTGCTTACGTCAAATGTCGATGACTGGTCGGCGTTCTGCCGCTGCCTCGTTTCAAAAAACATAATATTTCCTCTATGCTGTTGGCGGGATTTATAATACTTTCCTTTGTTTCTTTGTGCTTTTAAGCCTACAATCGCATTTAAAGTATATACCTTTTTAAAAAAATATATTTTTGATTATTTCGTTCATTTTGCTTATTATTATTTTTGTTCCATGTGTATTACACAAACACGTTTGTTGCACCACTTTTAATCGTCTATACTGTTGGTTTTGCTACTGCAAGTGATCTAAAACTTCACTTGTGTACACATATATAAAGATAAATAGAAAGGGAAAAAATAAATCGTACATATTGATTTGTTAATTTTACCATGTCATAAATCATGTGAGTTTCATGCTGTGTGAGTCTATGAAACGATATTAAATTTATTTACACATTATCTGGGGAAATTGCACTTTTTCTGTGGAAATGGGTGGCTCTTAAAAGAACCTTTTGGTTAGAACACGAGAGTGACTTTACTTGGCCTTGGCTGCTTTCTCGGTCTTCTTGGGTAACAGAACAGCCTGGATGTTAGGCAGCACACCGCCCTGAGCGATGGTTACACCTCCAAGCAGTCTGTTCAACTCCTCGTCGTTACGCACGGCCAACTGCAGATGACGAGGGATGATACGAGACTTCTTGTTATCTCTGGCGGCGTTACCAGCCAACTCGAGGATCTCAGCGGTCAGATACTCCAGCACGGCAGCCAAGTAGACAGGAGCACCAGCTCCCACACGGTGGGCATAATTGCCCTTACGTAGCAGTCTGTGAACACGGCCCACGGGGAACTGAAGACCGGCACGGGATGAACGAGTCTTGGTCTTAGCTCTAGTCTTACCACCGGTCTTCCCTCGACCACTCATTTTGATGATCAGATGTCTTCGTCGGATTAAACTGAAGTAACCTAGAAGAGAGCTCGAAGCGGTATTATATAGGCAAACTGGCTCTCTCCTATTGGCTTAGAGCGAAGGCACAGCCTAGCCAATCATAAACGCGCCGTCATGTCTCAGGGAAACACATACACGCCCCCTCACATACTGCCCCCCCTCTCCTCCTCCGTTCTCCCGCCCGTGTAATGTATGATACAGAAAAGATTCTCTTAAACAACAATTACATTATATTATGTCACAATAACATTTACACTAACAATTACATTATGTAAGGAGCTCATATACGTGAGTGCACATACATATACACATTTATGAGGATGTGTGACAAAATCATTATTACACATAAAACAGGACCAGTCATACTTAGTGTTTTTAACTCCTTGCTTATCACTCTCCACAAAATATGTATGTATGAATAGTTTTATGTTCGCATGCATGCTTATATGTATGTGTTTAGGAAACGACTCTTTATGGGAAGATATAGGTGGCTCTTAAAAGAGCCGTTTTAAGAAAATAAAAGTAATAAAACAGGAACATGTTTACTTCTTCTTGGGTGCAGCTTTTTTGGCCTTGGCCGCTTTGTGCTTAGCGGTTTTGGGTTTGGCTGCCTTGGCTTTTTTAGGACTCTTGGCTGCCTTCTTGGGGGTCGCCGGCTTCTTAGCCTTCTTGGGGCTCTTGGTGACTTTCTTAGCGGCAGCAGCGGGTTTCTTGACCTTCTTGGGGGACTTCTTAGCTGCTGGTTTCTTGGCTGTTACCTTCTTGGGCTTCTTTGCAGCGGCGGGTTTCTTTGCGGCCTTTTTCACTTTAGGAGCGGCGGCTTTTTTGGCCGCGGGCTTCTTCGCCTCGGTCTGCTTCTTGTTGAGCTTGAAAGAGCCTGAGGCGCCGGTGCCCTTGGTCTGCACCAGGGTGCCCTTGGTCACCAGGCTTTTGACGGCGAGTTTGACGCGTGAGTTGTTCTTCTCCACGTCGTATCCACCTGCAGACAGAGCTTTCTTCAGGGCGGCCAGGGACACGCCGCTCCTCTCCTTGGAAGCGGAAACAGCTTTGACGATCAGCTCGCCGACGCTGGGACCCGCTTTCTTGGGTTTGGTCGCGGTCTTCTTTTTAGGAGCCTTGGCGGGGGCCGAGCTGGCCGGTGCTGGAGCTTCTTCTACCATCGTTGTTGGAGCTAAAACGGCGCTAAGAAAGAGCGAGTGAAGCGCTGTGCTCTGTTGTACAGAGACTCCTCCCTCTTACGAGAGGGGGCGGGGCTTTATAGCACACATGAGAACTGTGTAGACTCAACTCGGCCAGCGCAGCGTCTGTGTGCTTCCGTGACACATGCGCACTTGTGTTTTCTCATGGCAAATAATGATTAAAATACAAGTCCTGGTATAAAATGCGAGGTAATAAAGTGCACGTCGGCCGAACATAAGCTCTCTCGTTCATGTAAAAGCCCGCAAAGGTAACCTAACGATGCTCTGTTTCCTTGTGTTCTGCTAAAACAGCACACCGCTCCTGATGCGTAAAGCGACGCAGCGCACATTTCACATCTTATTACACGTAAAAATATGCCGAGGAAACCCGATCTTCTTGTAGACACAGACTGAAAAGAGCGAACCAGACCTTGGTGTTTTCCACATGTATTTATAAGCGGATGTGAGCTTCCTTTTCTACTAGAAAAATAGGCTGTTTAGTGCGAAGTAAAACACAGCTACCAAGCAGGACTAGGTCGAGTCCAGGGTGCTTAACTGTCATGTAGCTGAAAGAACAAATGTAAGAAAAAAGTAAATATAACAGTTTAGAATAATAATGATAATAATAAGAAGAATATTTTAATACACTAACATTTATTTCAGTTATTCCTACATATCTGTGCTGTAAGATCTACAGAACATCACCGTGTCAGCTTTAAGTTCACATGTACTGACACATTTCTAAAACAACACATGGCTCCAACATTCACATTCTACTGATCTTTCTATTAATCACAAAACAGATTCAAGTCTATTTTAAGTTTTTTTATCTGATACATCTCACTAATAAAGATGCACTTTTGTAAAATGTTTTTAAAACTCAGAAATGCCTTTAACACAGCTAACACCGACTTATAAGTAGAATCCAAACACTGCTTTACACATTCATGACCCTAACACCCAATTTGACAAAACATTAATGGCTCTTGCAGTCCAGTCATTTCCACCTATTTTACTTACATTTTTTACTCTCTCTTTCAGTTCAGTATCGATCCGATACCAAGTAAATACAGGGCCAGTATCGCCGATATCAATCCGATACCGATACTTTTTACTTATAAAGTAGCTTATTTATTTTTATGGAGGGAAGAGCAGGGAAGTGTGATTTATGAGATGAATGGATCATCAATATGCTGTACAGTGAGATATGTAGGTGCTTGGCCATGCAAAGCCTTAAAAACCAACAAAAAAACGTATTTATTGAATGTGGTATTGGATGGGTAGCCAGTGGAGCTGTTTAAGTGTAGGAGTTATGTGGTCACGTGATCTTGTATGTGTTAGGACCATCGCGGCTGAATTTTGTACATGCTGTAGTCTCTTAAGCCTGGAGGCAGGGTGCCCATAAAGAACAGCATTACAATAGTCCAGTCGGGAAGTGATTAGTGCATAAATGAGAGTTTCTGTTACATAGTAGAAAAGAGAGGAGCGCAGTCTAGAGATGTTCTTAAGATAAAAATCAGCAGTTTTAGCAACATTTTTTATATGAGATTCAAAAGAAAGAGTGGAGTCTAGAATGTCACCAAGATTGCGGACCTGAGACGGACCTGAGGGAAGAATTGGTAAAATCTGGGAATTTTACAATATCATATTACTTTTTATTAACAATTCTCCAAAAGTGCCACCAGAGGGCGACATCACAATAATTTTTTTAACATGGGTAACAAGATCTCGTTTTACTATAATGTTACGATTCCTTTTGATGGTATAGGGGTATTGATGGGGTCAGTATCTAAAAAAATAACCTTTTGTGAAGTACCAGAGTAGCAGAGAGCGAACAGACCCAGACACAAACTCTGGATTGTACTGACTTTTTACTGAAAAAAATGAGAAAAACAATTCACAAAACAGATATTTATGGTACAATCTATAAATAAAATATATACAATATAAATTTACATAATAAACAAACAAAAAAATGAGGCTCTGGGCTTAGGTGGTGCTAAAGCAAAGAAAATAATAAAACATAACAAATTCCCTAACAAACAAAAGACAAAACAAAACCTAGCTACACTAGGATTACCTGCCTTAACAAAAATACATGGGGTGGCACACACCTCTTACCTAATGTATTTAGACAGATGGCTTCCTATGTGTAGCAATATGTATGGGCGCGCCCTAACTTACCTGCCCAGACCCTGAAATACAGCCACCTGACTGTACGTAGTGACGGTACATTTAATTTAGCTGAAACACTGAGCAGGAGGCACAGACACATACACACACAAATACAAGGGTTAGACTGTAGACCTTTACAATTTCTAGTGACGGCATGAGGAAACACAAAACAATCCGTGTGTACTTCAGCTAAATTAACACAAAGTAAAAAAAAAAAACTGAAAATTCTCACCACCGATGATAATCGGCACTCGCACAATATACAACAAAACAAGTTACTTGATTGTCACCACGTCAATGGAGATTGCTACCAGGATGAGTATTTGTTTTCGACTGAAAATCTTTTTCGACTAATCCTCACGTCGCTTATATGACTTAAACAATTTGTCACTTCCCACCTCAGCGTTGTCCTGCTTTGCGGATCATCAGGCATGACAATCTCTAAAAGCGGCTCATGCATTTGGACAGAGAGAGTGTTAATCACCATGGAGCATAAACATTTAACAATAAAATAAACCCATACGTGCACAAAGATTCTTTTTTTTACCAAGATTTTATACTGTATTATCATTTCATATTGATATTGACAATTCTCCAAAAGTGCCACAAGAGGGCGACATCACAAGCACTTTTAACATGGTCACAAGATTTTATATTTCCATATCATATTACTTTGTTTTATTAACAATTCTCCAAAGATGCCACAAGAGGGCGACATCACAAGGATTTTATTAGCATGAGCACGAGACTGAGCTCCACGTGGACCAAACCATGAAGGTGCTTGTGATCCATAATCCCATTGCTGAGAATAAGTTGGTAGACGTGTCTATTCTAATAGAGGACACCATGTACTGAACGCAGACATCCCAAGTCTCCTGCATATACATAGCGGCTCGCTGATGCCCGCAAGTCAGATAAAATCTCCCGGAATCTAGAACGAGCGGCCAAGAGCGACACAAACGCGCACGCAGGCGACACAGACTTTATTCCCCGATCGCGTATTAAATCCGTTATCTGATATACAATCTAGCGCACTGTGTAGGGAACATAAATCAAGTGTCTAATGTACTGTCTAGTGCACTGTGTAGGGAACATAAATCCGTGATCTGATATACAATCTAGCGCACTGTGTAGGGAACATAAATCAAGTGTCTAATATACTGTCTAGTGTACTATGTAGGGAACCTAAATCCGTTAACTAATACGCCACCTAAAGCATTATGTAAGAAACATAAGTCTATTATCTAGTGCACTACGTAGGGAACATAAATTCATATTTAAAATGCTATCTAGTGCACTATGTAGGGAACATAAATCTATTATCTTTCACACTATCTAGTGCACTACGTAGGGAACATAAATTCATATTTAAAATGCTATCTAGTGCACTATGTAGGGAACATAAATCTATTATCTTTCACACTATCTAGTGCACTACGTAGGGAACATAAATTCATATTTAAAATACTATCTAGTGCACTATGTAGGGAACGTAAATCTATTATCTTTCACAATATCTAGTGCACTACGTAGGGAACATAAATTCATATTTAAAATAATATCTAGTGCACTATGTAGGGAACATAAATCCGTTATCTGATATACAATTTAGTGCACTGTGTAGGGAACCTAAATCCGTTAACTAATACGCCACCTTAAGCATTATGTATGTCTATTATCTAGTACACTATCTAGTGCACTAAGTATGGAACATAAATTCTTTTCTAATATACAATCTAGTGCACTATGTAGGGAACATACATCTTTTATCTTTCACACTATCTAGTGCACTATGTAGTACACATCTATGTGTCTGTGACACGAACAGTTAGCTTAGTAGCTCAGTTAGCAGCTCCTTTTTTAATTTTTTTGAGCTTGGGGGGTCGGGGTCGAGGTCCGGTGGTACCTCCCTGAAATGAGTTTTTGCAACTTGGGATATCTGTGAACAGATGTGGACACCGAGCCCGGGCATGCATGCTGGTAATGAGATTGATTCATGGCCTCAACCTTGAGTATCCTCTGAATCTGAAATATATATTTGAAGTATTCCAGAAACTTAATCTGGAACTCGATGGAGGAAAAGCTGTACAAGAGGGTTTACAGTCTCAAGAGGAAGTTTATGGAGTAAAAGTATTTCTAAGGTAACTTGTAACATGTTGATCTTTTTGTTTATTTATTGATTTATTAAAATTTTAACATCATGTTTACACTTTGTTTACATTCATAACAGAATCAGTAGTTACTCGTTACACAAGATTCATCAGTTCACAAGTTTAATATCAAACACAGTCACAGACTGAAATGAATTTGAATTGTTCAGTAAACTATACAAAGTACAGAAAATCTTTTGTGCTTAATTTCTTTATTTTATTAAAGACATGATTAATTCTACAATATAAATACTGAACCTGTGTAGGACAATATCTTTAAGTAAAGCTAAACTTTCCTGAATAAGTAATGGATAATTAGTCATATAGATTAATTAATAGATATAATTATTAAACAGATTAATATTATCTACTAGCAACTGAAGAATAAATATTACACACTTTTTCTAAGTAATTATTTGTATGTAGGCTATGAGTTATGCATGGATGCTCTTTGTATGAAACACTGTCATTACCTAGTAAAATGGTAAAATGGGTTGTTCCAGACATTGTTCTGATGAACAGCGTACTTTGATTGATTAAAAAGTTGATTTTAGAGGGAAAAAACATACAGAGAAGTGCAGCAAATTATAGGCTGCTCAGCTAAAATTATCTCAAATGCCTTGAAGTGACAACCAAAACCTGAAAGACGCAGAAGGAAGCGTGGAACTGCTGTTCGATTGGATCGAAGAATAGCCAAAATGGCAAATACTCAACCAATGATCACCTCCAGAAAGATCAAGGAACATGTGAAGTTACCAGTGAGTACAGAAGATGATTAAGTGAAGCCAATTTACCAGCAAGAACTTCTTGTAAAGTCCCGTTGTTAAGAAAAAGACGTGTCCTGAATGGGTTAACATTTGCCAAAGAACACATTGACTGGTCCAAAGAGAAACGGCTCAACATTTGTGGACTGGTGAAAGCAAAATTTTATTTTTTTTTGGTCTAGTGGCCGTAGACAGTATGTCAGACGACCCTCGAGCACTGAATTCGAGCCACAGTTCACTGTGAAGACAGTAAAGTTGTTTCTCATACCGTGGTGTTACGCCTATTTATCACATACGAGGGATCATGGATCAGTTTAAATATATCAGAATACTTGAGATCATGTCGAAGAAGAAATGTCCTTAAAATGGGTGTTTCAACATGACAATGACCCAAAACATCTTGGTTACAGACAAACAAGATTGAGGTAATAGAGTAACCAGCACAATCCCCTGACTTCAACCCCATAGAGAACTTGTGGGCTGATATCTGAAATGTGTTTTTTTGAGGCAAAACCCAAAATTGCAGAAGAACTGTGGAATGTAGTCTAATCATCCTGGACTGGAATACCTGGTCAGAGGAGCCAGAAGTTGGTGGACTCCATGCAACACAGATCTCAGAAACAATTGTTATGCCACTAAATATTCGTTCAGTAATTTAAACTAAAGTGAAACCTCAAACATGTTCATGTTATAGATAAATTTCTTTAAAAAGAGTTTTTAAAGAAAAATGCTGGCACTGCTATTATTTTGAACAGCCTAATATTCATTTTTCTTAATTTTCTGTAAAGGATTAACACAAACTGGCTAAATTTTGTTAATGTTTTGATTTAGAATTGAAAGTGGAGTATTTTCAGTGCATTTGCATTTATGGAAATAAAAGTTATTATAATGATTTTGTGCTTTATTCGCTTTTTTAAAATCACTGCTATTTTTTTGAACACTACTGTACTGAGACTCTGCAAGCGTGTGAAGCGTCGTGCTCTGTTGAACAGAGATTCCTGCCTCCTAAGAGACGGGGGCTGGCCAAGTGTGCACACCCCCTTCTTTTGACACCCAAAAGTGAGCTCGAGATGATTCTAGAATTTCGCTGGAGTCCACCTGTGATCGATTTATCGGACATGATTGAGGATTGCCAACACCTGCCTATATAAGGTCCCACGGTCGACGGAGCATTTCGGAGCAAGCTCCAAACCATGGGGTGAAAGGAATTCTCTGCAGACCTCAGAAACACGGTCGCGTCAAGGCGGACAGAAGAATCGCTGCAGCCTCACAGGTCCCAAGGAGCACAGTGAGCGCCATCATTCGTAAATGGAAGAAGTTCGGACCGATCCGAGCGATCGGGGAAGACGGGCCTCGGCCAGGGAGGTGAGCAGGAACCCCAGGGTCACTCTGACCGAGCAGAAGATCGACCGTCCAGGCAGCAACTCCACAAATCACGCCTTTATGGTAGAGTGGCCAGACGGAAGCCACTCCTTAGTAGAAGGCACGTGGACGGCTGTGGTC
Source organism: Trichomycterus rosablanca (assembly GCF_030014385.1). Classification (NCBI taxonomy): domain Eukaryota; kingdom Metazoa; phylum Chordata; class Actinopteri; order Siluriformes; family Trichomycteridae; genus Trichomycterus; species Trichomycterus rosablanca. The sequence continues at coordinate 30,237,577 of NC_086002.1, forward strand.
TGAATACCAAGCGTCACGTCTGGTGGAGGCAGCATCATGACGTGTGGGGGATGAATGCAGCTCAGTACACCCAGATCCTTGAAGAACACCTTCTCCAGAGCGCTCTGGACCTCAGATGAGCAACATGACCTGACCCAAAGCACAGAGCCAAGAGAACAAAGTCTGTGAATGTCCTCGGGCGCTCCCCATCCAACCTGACAGAGCTTGCGAGGATACGAGACAAGCGTGCCAAGCCAAGCTCGTAGCTTCTTTCCCAAGACGGCTTGAAGCTGTAACTGCTGCCAAAGGTGCATGAAGCAAGTACAGATCTGTAACCCCTAGATAAACGTGGAGACTTGACTATATAATAAACCAGTGAAAGGATCAGACGACCACATCTTACTCTTTTTTATTTATTTGTTTTTATAATCATGGAGAGAGCAGACCAGTGACACACTTTGACATACTACATCCAGACGGATGCAAAAACAATCGCCCCTTCCCCACCCTTCAAGTCCCAATCGATCGGAATCCACAGTCTAACCAAATAGCAATAAAAAGAAAAGTAAACCTGCTCGGTCGGAGGTGGGACGACGCAATCGAGAGCTCGAGGGTAGAAAATGAACAATTGGGGGAAAAAAAACAAACAAACAAAAGAAAAAAAACGACCACAGAATTATTAGTCTTCTACAAAGATTACGGCCGCCTTGGCGGGCGAGCTACATCCGTCGGAGATCCTAATCCTAGTCGGATCCTAATCCCTAGACTGGAGAGAAAAAAACACTACAGTTCGTAACGGTGGGCGAACGAGGGAGGTCGAGGCTTCGAGGGTGGGATCACGCCGTGTTGAGAAGGTCCTGGATGGCCTTCTGATGCGTCTCGTTGAGGGTCGATACACACTGCGTCCAAAGTCCTCCGGAGACCTAAAAACAGAAACACAGAGAAGCTTTAAACACACATTATTCATTTATCAATTTTAGCGCTGCTGGAGACCCTGATCGCATCCGAGGGGGGTCCTTCCGACCCCCTTATTCGCCCAATGGAGAGTCACGCTGATCCCAATACTCCTCGAGATTCTTAGCAGACCCCGCCCCCCTTTTATTAGTCTGGTATTTTCCCACCCAGCAGACTTTCAGTGGTTAAAGTACTGGACTAGTAACCAAAATTTCACTGGTTCAAGCCCCACACCTGCCAGGCTGCCACTGTTGGGCCAAGGGGGCGTTCACACAATCCTCCCCCCCCTCAAATGGCTCGCAACCGAACACACGTTCTAAACACTCGCCTGTACTTGACGGATGACGTTGGCCAATCGTTTGCTGCAGTCGTCTTCTACTTTGATGGATTCGTTGGCGACGCCCTCGGCGATGATGAGGAAGATCTTGGGGAGGTTGGCGTTGTCCTGGCCCAGCACGATCGGATTGTTGCTGGCGTTTGAGAAGAAAAGAAGAAAAAAAAAAATGTTAATTATTATTAGTGATTACAGTGGGCAAATCGCTGTTATCCGTTAGTCGTCTTATTATTATTATTATTCTCATTATTCTTTTTATTCTTCCTATTTTTAATTTTTTTAAATATTATTTTTATTATTATTTCTATTATTTTTTTCATTCTTCTTATTTTTATTATAATAATTTATTTTATTATTATTTTTGTTATTATTAATTTTATTATTTTTATTTATTTATTTTTTTTACCCCTTTTTCTCCCACTTTCAGCACATCCAATTTCTACTGCTCCCTGCTCCCGATCGGGGAGGACGAGGCTGCTTCACGCCCCCCCCCGACACGTGCACAGCAATCGAACATCTCATCGCCTACACTTGACGAGCGCAGTGCGGTACAGCGCTGTGCACGGAGGGCCACACCCTCTACCGCCCTCCTTCCCCATCTCCATGCAGGCGCCACCAAAGGTCGTAATCACACCAGTCTGAGGGAGAGAGAGTCCCCATCCGGCTTAGTCCCGCCCATATCTGAACGACAGGCCAATCGTTGTTCATGCAGCCGCTCAGCCTCAGCCGGCAGGCAGAGCCGAGATTCGATACGATGTATTCGAGATCTCAGGTCTGGTGAACAGCGTGTGTTTTACCACTGCGACACCTGAGCGGCATTATTATTATTTTTATTATTCTTTTTTATTAGTTATTATACTGTAGTTTTTATTATTGTTATTATTTCTTTTATTTTATTTTTTCATTATTATTGTTAATATTTTTTTTTTTATTGTTTTTATATTATTCTTTATCACTTTTTATTATTATTTTTATCTTTTCATTCTTCTTCTTATTATTCCACCCATTTTTTTGTCCAGCTCACCCACCACACCCGTTTTTTATACCCATTTTTTTGCCCCATTCACTTCCATTCATTTTTCGAAAGGCAGGTTGATCTACTGAACTTCTGCACAACCGAAAGTATTCAGACGCCACCGACTGCACGACCAAAAGTATTCGGACGTCACTAACTGCAAGACCAAAAGTATTCAGATGCCACCCAGCAGACTGGAGGCCAATTTTGTCTGCTAGAGGGCGCTGGTGTGCAAAAAAACCCCCATCTCAGATACAGAACCACGGACTGTTTAGACGCTCACCTCTCGATCAGGTCGCACAGGTAATTAAACGTGTGCACCGCCTCCTCTTTGTCTTCGTTGAGCGGCAGCCACGAGACCCAGTGAGGGAGGATCTCGTTCACTTGGACGCACTCGGGCCGGTAGCGCATGACCTTGCCCACGGCGGAGATGCAGTTCTCGGTGGCGTTGACGTTCTCCTTCACTCTGGATTCCGCCGCCTGGATCGCTCCGATCAGAGGAGGAATCGCTTCTGAAAACACAAACATTTAACAATTTAGTTGATGCAAACTGTTCACACTAGGGCTGCATTTATAGCATTTAACATTAAGCACTAAGGGCTGCATTTATAGCATTTAACATTAAGCAACTGAAGGTTAAGGCTCAGAGGCAAGCAAACAAACCTTACCTGTGCAATAGGGTCTGTAGCTCTCCCCTCCGAACTGAGCCATGACTCCGACCCCATAAGCCGCCGCCTGTCGCACCTCGGGGCTGGTGTCACAGAGGGACTGCAGCATGGGTCGCAGGAAGTACTCGGCGTATTTAAATGAAGTGGGACTGCAGTGCTCGATCACGTCATCAAAAATGCACAAACCCCACTGTCTGTCCGCCCAGGGTCTGTGTGGGCCCTGGAAAAGAGAAGCCACATGTAGGGTTGTTTACGTCCAGTCTTGTATTCATCCAGTCTGTAAGTACTCCGACAGTTAATGCCAGTCATATATAAGACGTGTATCAAAGTCTGATCTAGTAACAGGCAAAAGCCAAGTCATGACTGTGGTTTTGCATGTTTCTTGCATTAATATATTTCTTTTAGAGACGTCTCATTATCCCAATGGCCTAGACTAGACTGGGAGGAAAATTGGGAAAAGTAAATAAATAAATGAAATAATTTGATTAATAATATTTTGGGTAGTGTTTTTCCAGCAATCGGGTCATTAGACACAAATAGATTGGGAGGAAAATACAAGAAAAATTAAATAAAACAAATAATAAATGAAAAAAAAAAAAAAAAATTAGATTTAATGTTTTCTCTGCAATCGAGTAATATGATACAAAATGCAAAAAAATATAATATTTGAGTAATTTTAATAAAAATTGGTAAAAAAAAAAAAAAAAGCAAAAAGTAATAAATAAAATGTAAAAAATAAAATAAAATATTTTTGATGTGTTTTTTTCTGGAATAAGGTAATTGGATATGACTAAATTATTAATAAATAAATAAAATGTAAAAAAAAATCTAATTTGATATTTGATTACTAAAAAAATTGGGGAAAAAAAACACTCATAAAGTAAATAAATAAAATGCAAAAAAAAGAAATAAAATATTTGATTACTAATATTATTAATACTTTTCTCCCTGCAATTAGGTTATTGGATATGACTAGACTGGGAGGAGAACTGGGGAATAAAATGCAAAAAATACATGAATAAAAATAATACTTTATTATTTGATAACATTTAATTAATAGCTAATACAAATTGGGGACAAATGCAAAGAAGTGATTAAATAAAATGCAAATATAAATATATATATATATATATATTATTTTTTTTTTTATTAAAAAATATTTTAAATAGTGTTTTTTTTTTCTGCAATCGATTAATTGGATACGACCGAATTGAGAGGACAACTGAGAGGGGAGCGATGCAAAATAAATAAATAAATAAATAAAATGCAAAAAAATTTATAAAATAAAATATTAAAAAATATTTTAAGTGTTTTTTTCTGCAATCGATTAATTGGATACAACTAAATTGAGAGGACAATTGGGGAAAAAAAACAAACAAAAAAATAATAAATGAATGAAGTGCCAAAAAAATAAAATCAAAACATTGATTAATAATATTTAATATTCGATTAATAATAAAAAATTCGGAAAAAAAAATACAATCGCAATATTGGATACGACTAGATTGGGAAGAAAATTGGGTAAAAATGCACAAAATAAATAAATTAATAAATAAAATGCAAAAAATAAATTACCTGATTATTATTTGATAATATTTATCTTATAATTAATAAAAATTGGGAAAATATGCAAATAATTTAATAAAAACAATGCAAAAATATATATATATATATATTTGATTAATAATATTTTTAATAGTGGAAAACGGCAAAAAAAAGAAAGAAAAGTAAATAAATCAAGGCCAATATAAATACATACAAGATAGATTTTATTTATTTATTTTTGCATTTATTTAATTGCATTTTCCCCAATTCTCCTCCCAATCTAGTCGTATTCAATTATTCATAAGTTTCATAAAATATTAAGTCATTTAAAAAAATACAATAATAACACGCAACACTTACGATCAGATTAACTATAAGCTGCAGAAGCTGCTCGAACCAGGGAAGGACTTTCTCTTTGTAACTGCTGAACACGGAGTGCAGGATGTCCGACACTTTGGTAAGAATGTACACGTCGTTTTCATCCTAAAAAAACAAATAAAGAAAAACAAATAAATATAGATGTAATTAATAGTATTAATATTAATTTAAATAAAATAATCAGCATCTTTAATAAGCAAACTTGCCTCGTCTTGTAACGTCTCTTCAACTTGCTCGTCGTAATCCTCGTCCTGTCTCTTTGCTAAGTTAAAAAAATAAATTAATAAAATTTAGGCTTGTGTGTAGAAATCAGTCATTGGTTCGATTTTTTAAATAATAATAATAATAACAATAATAACAATAATAATAATAATAATAACAATAATAACAATAATAACAACAATAATAACAATAACAATAATAATAACAATAATAATAATAACAATAATAATAATAACAATAATAATAATAACAATAATAATAACAATAATAACAATAATAATAACAATAATAACAACAATAATAACAATAACAATAATAATAATACAATAATAACAACAATAACAATAATAATAACAATAATAATAATAATAACAATAATAACAATAACAATAATAATAATAATAACAATAATAATAATAATAACAATAACAATAATAACAATAACAATAATAATAACAATAATAATAATAATAATAACAATAATAACAATAATAACAATAATAATAACAATAATAACAACAATAATAACAATAACAATAATAACAATAATAATAATAACAATAATAACAATAATAAAATATTAATAATAACAACAACAATAACAATAATAATAATAATAATAACAACAATAATAACAATAATAACAATAATAATAACAATAATAATAATAATACTAACAACAATAATAATAACAATAATAACAATAATAATAATAATACTAACAATAACAATAATAATAATAATAATAATACAGCACCTTGTCTAATCTCCTGGTTTTTGAAGTGCTCCTCGAGTTTGGCCTTCAGAATCCCCCCCATCTCCTCGAAATGCTCGTTGTTGAGACAGCCGTCGCCCATCAACTCGATGCACTGGGAGAGCAATGAATAAAAGTTAAACTGGGATTACTGGGTGACGCGAGTGTAGAACTCTAGCGGAATGAAACATTACCTTGGCGAAAGAGTGCATGATCTCAGACAGCACGTCCGAGTCGGGCTCGGTCCCGATGGCTTTGATGAGGGCGTCGCACATGAAGTGCCACATCTGGGTGAGGTACTCCGGGCCCCTCACGCGGGCGCATTCCAGCAGGAGGGGCATGGACTCGGCGGCGGCCACTCGCACGCGTACGGGGGTCAGTCAAGGAACAGTGAGGTCAAACCCGCGGGCAATCGGTCCGAACGATGCGAAAGGGCAGCGGCCCGGCGGTTAAGTAATCGGAAGGTTGCTAGTTCAAGCCCCGTCACTACTAGGTTGTCACTGTCAGTCTGGATAACGGTGTCCTACACGTGCTGTCCTACAGCCATAAGTACATAATGCTTATATTTATTTGTTTATTTTATTTATTCATTTAGACCGGCTTGTGTTTTTGGTACTGAAAGGATATCGTCATGGAAGTAAAATTTGAGAAGAGGAACCATCAGCTTGACGACTTGCTCAGTGTACTCCACGAAACCTTCCTTCAGCTCTTTGGCATAGCAGACCTGAAAAAATAAAAGACAGAAGCTGAACGAACAGTGGAATGAACGAGAGAAAAAGGATTCCTGGTAATGCATCAATTGTGTAATTGGATATGACTAAATTGGGAGGAGAATTGGCAGGAAAATGAATAAACAGCATATCATTTAGTGGAGTTCATCAGTGTTCCGCTCCTGGGACCCCAACGGCATCCGAGGAGGGTGTATTCACCCCCCTATTCGCCCGTACTTCGTCCTTCCACTCCCGGCTCAGTCTCTTTCCATCCGGCAGAGCCGAGACTCGAACCGGGAGAGTTCAGGATGCGGAATATCCCGCCGCGCCACCTGGGTACCTCGTCAGTGTCCGGGTGTTTGACAGGATTCGGTCTTCCGTACAGTGGACAGTCAGTTCGCGATTTGGAAGCTCAAGTCACTCGGTCATGTGTCTTTTATATAGGTGATAAAGGAGTCTTGTGTTATGAGGCCGTGTCTGTGGTAAAGTAGGACGATATAAATGCAGAATTCGGCCTCCAAGAAAAACAGCAGACTGCAACCGCAGCAGGATACGTTACAATCGGCCCTTCGAGGGCCACAATAATGCTGATGTGGCATTACAGTACAGTTCGCCAGCTAACGTCTGCCTGCGCGTACCACAAACGGTTAAACTGTCCCCGACGAGCCCGCGTGTACAAATAAACGACACGTGCACTTTTACACCGACTAAAAGAACTCCGTTGGTCGCTCCGCATTCGTTTTTATTTTATAATAGCGTGCTGAACATGCACAGACACCCCCGTAGAGACCCCACACAGAGACCGCCAACGCACCAGCATCTGACACGCCGTAGCCTTCTCCTCCAGTCCAGCCGTCTTTATGCCGAAGCTCTGCTGGTCTCCGAGGTTCACGAACTCCCATCCGTCGTCCTCAGACATGTTCTCCATGTCCTGGGCTGTGCAAAAATATATAAATACATATCGTAAATACAGATCTCGAGTTCTTCTATGAGCCAGCTGGGGGTCTATCCGTGCGCGATACGGGTCTCCGGAAGGACCCGTGCTGTATGGTGGCGAACTCTGGGTTCGAATCTCGGCTCTGCATGGCTCGACCGCCAGTCCGTCGACCGGTTACCCTTGTTAGTAGCCCGAGGTGCCTGTACGGATGTGGAGGGACGTGCCACGATAAATCGAGGCCTGTACTGCACACGTGTCGGAGGGGGCGTGCGACAGCCACGGATATGACCATAGGATAAATAACATGCATAGAAAAGGGTGAACAAAGGGCGCGGCTTACTATCCAGCAGGGCCACTTCGGGCTTGATGGAGGCCGTTTTCATGAGCGGGCCCATGACCACGGGAAGGTACTGCTGGAACTCTTTGCCCAGGATCTTGCACATCCTCGCCCACGCCGAGATCATGTAGGAGATCTGGACACGGATATAAAAACACATTTTAAATCAAGCTGTCCCTTTTCAATTAAATTCATAAAAAGTAAGGAAATCATATACGATGGGACGGGAAAATCAACCAGCAACAATCACCTGGGGGTCGTCGTCCTCCAGATCGTTGAAGTCGGTCTGCGTCTTGAGGAGCAGCTGCATTACCGCCGACGCATCAGGCATAAACTGCGCACGGAAATGAAGCACAAAGCATGGGGATTAATACGTGCAAGCTAATCGCAGACCTAAAGATTATATATTTAACATACAAAAGAAGAGACGCACGTTCATTCCAGGGTTATAATCGCTAACGAAACCGAACGGCCATTAAAAGAAAAAACTAAACTAAAACTATAGATAAAATACGCTACGTTTTCGAGTTTGTCAATTTATTTATTTATTTACGTCTGCTGCTGGCACTGCACGGTACCTCATGCTCCCCGACGGTAGGGATGGGCGATAAGTCGAGATTTTATAAAATATCGATATATTTTCATACGCGATATAAGATAAGACGATATCGCGTATATCGATATAGATGTCGCGTTCCAGTTACAGGGGTTGGACAAAATAACTGAAACACCTGGTTTTAGACCACAATAATTTATTAGTATGGTGTAGGGCCTCCTTTTGCGGCCAATACAGCGTCAATCCGTCTTGGAAATGACATATACAAGTCCTGCACAGTGGTCAGAGGGATTTTAAGCCATTCTTCTTGCAGGATAGTGGCCAGGTCACTACGTGATGCTGGTGGAGGAAAACGTTTCCTGACTCGCTTCTCCAAAACACCCCAAAGCGGCTCAATAATATTTAGATCTGGTGACTGTGCAGGCCATGGGAGATGTTCAACTTCACTTTCATGTTCATCAAACCAATCTTTCACCAGTCTTGCTGTGTGTATTGGTGCATTGTCATCCTGATACACGGCACCGCCATTGGATGCACATGGTCCACCAGAATGGTTCGGTAGTCCTTGGCAGTGACGCGCCCATCTAGCACAAGTATTGGGCCAAGGGAATGCCATGATATGGCAGCCCAAACCATCACTTATCCACCCCCATGCTTCACTCTGGGCATGCAACAGTCTGGGTGGTACGCTTCTTTGGGGCTTCTCCACACCGTAACTCTCCCGGATGTGGGGGAAACAGTAAAGGTGGACTCATCAGAGAACAATACATGTTTCACATTGTCCACAGCCCAAGATTTGCGCTCCTTGCACTATTGAAACCGACGTTTGGCATCGGCACGAGTGACCAAAGGTTTGGCTATAGCAGCCCGGCCGTGCATATTGACCCTGTGGAGCTCCCGACGGACAGTTCTGGTGGAAACAGGAGAGTTGAGGTGCACATTTAATTCTGCCGTGATTTGGGCAGCCGTGGTTTTATGTTTTTTGGATACAATCCGGGTTAGCACCCGAACATCCCTTTCAGACAGCTTCCTCTTGCGTCCACAGTTAATCCTGTTGGATGTGGTTTGTCCTTCTTGGTGGTATGCTGACATTACCCTGGATACCGTGGCTCTTGATACATCACAAAGACTTGCTGTCTTGGTCACAGATGCGCCAGCAAGACGTGCACCAACAATTTGTCCTCTTTTGAACTCTGGTATGTCACCCATAATGTTGTGTGCATTGCAATATTTTGAGCAAAACTGTGCTCTTACCCTGCTAATTGAACCTTCACACTCTGCTCTTACTGGTGCAATGTGCAATTAATGAAGATTGGCTACCAGACTGGTCCAATTTAGCCATGAAACCTCCCACACTAAAATGACAGGTGTTTCAGTTATTTTGTCCAACCCCTGTAGATGTCGCGTTCCAGTTAGATCCGACAGTTCGTCTTTCTCTTCTCCCGGTTCGTCTCTGCGCACGTTCACCCGCCCCGCCCCCCTCCCTCACCGAACACAACCCGCCCCGCCCGCCCCACCGCCGATCCTTTCTGCCCTCAGAACACATTTCTGTAAGTAAAATCTAAGGTTGAGGAGCTGGTTAGTACAAAGAATAACGTGTATTCTGTAGAGAACGCCGAAAACGAGTCCAGACGAAAGGTTCCAGCTCCGTGTCCCTCCATTCGTTTCTCACTTCAAATCCCAAAGTCGGGCCGCTCAGGTGGCGCAGCGGTAAAAAGAGACGCGCTGCAACCAGGGCTGGATTCTGAGAAGCGTGGTATCGAATCCAGCCTCGCTTCACCGGTTCGAAGCCGAGTGGCTGTATGAGCAACGATTGGCCGGTTGCTTATGTGGGGGGTGGGACAAAGAACCGGATGTGGGTCTCTCTCGGTCAGAATGCGATTGCGTTCTCTGCCGGCTGATTGGAGGCGCTTACGCAGAGATGGGAGAGGGTGCCCTTAGGGTGTGTCTCTCCGCATGCAACGCTGGGTGGCGCCAAACTCGTCGATGTGTGGGTGGCAAAGACGCATCCGGCTGCTGCTCGTGTTTCGGAGGGGATACGGGTTAGCTTCAATCACCTTTTAATTTTCCAAAATCAACATTTTTTATCAGTTCAACCAGAAATAAAAAGTGCGAGCGCGTATACACGCATTTATACATTCATATAAATCAGGGGTGTCAAGCTCATCCACACATCCGGCCCGCCACGTCATCTCACGCGGCCCGCTAGAGCTTAAACGACTGTACGATTGTTGTGATGGGTCGAGTCATTACAGAGGTACTAGTGTAATACGAGTCCTGCGCCTTTAAGTAGCAACCGCTGACATCGTAGTCATGGCAACTAACGTTGACCTTCGCTAGAAGCCAGGTGACTTTTACGGCAAAAGAACGCGGGGTAGCGTCGTCAGTAACGTAAACAATAATAAATAAATACAGATAATTATATTGCAATATAATACAGAAGCATCGTCTGTAAGTAGTGGCGTTTATATTCTCAGTTGTTAGTAAATGTTTAGTGAGTATATCACAGCGCTTTAGTTACAAATTTACCCTAATTAAATACAATTGTTACCGTTACTATAGCAATTAGTATCTTTACACAGAATGCTAACTCGTTATTTTACGTTTGGTTAAATCTCATATTGTACCAGATGTAACACTTGACTACAGCTGTGTGCTTTTACTGTATTAAGTTCTTTATTGGTTTTATTGTTTGTATTTTTACTTCATTTTGATGCACACAGCGTATCACACAGCTGGGAAGCAAATAAAACCGACTGTATTCTGAAGAGAGCTGTCTGTGTGTCTGTCTGTCTGTCTAGCTGAGAAAGGGGGATAAACTATTAGTGAGGGCAGAATGATTGTCTTAAAATACACTACATAACCTGCAGTTCTCAGAATGCAGGCTGATTTTATGAACTGCAAAGTGACACATCCCGCCAGTAGATGATGTTAAGAAATATTTACACATAATCCCAAAATGTACAAGAAGATAAGTAAGAAAATTAAGCATAAGGAGGAAATTTAATGAAAGTGAAAACAAGTTTGTGCCTCAGGAAGAGAAAGCGGTGCGTCTCTTGTGTTATGAGGCCGTGTCTGTGGTAAAGTAGGACGATATAAATGCAGAATTCGGCCTCCAAGAAACACAACAGACTGCAATCGCAGCAGGATACGTTACAATCGGCCCTTCGAGGGCCACCATAATGCTGATGTGGCCCTCGGTGAAAATGAGTTCGACACCCCTGATATAAAGTGTAAATCAGTAAATAATAACGTGACGCCGCGTCCCCTGTTCTGACTTACTTTTTCCTGCCCTTGTAATTCACACAAGAACTATTTATCCTAAAAAAAAAATAGGGGGCTATTCTAAGAAAAAAAAACGCTGCATTATTTTTTACATTATTATTATTATTATTACCGTATAGGACCCAGTTCTGTAATACAGGCATAACTAATCGTACACGTCACATAGTGGTGGTAAATTCGGTTCATTCAGTGATGTGATTCGGTTCACTTGAGTCACTTGTCCCGACATCTTGATTGCGATTGATTTACTGCATGAAAATGCATCCAGATCTCACTTGTGTTCCGTGCACTCGGAGCCAGGGCCAATCAGAGGACTCGTAGGATCCGGGTTCATCGAGATCCCGGACTCGTGATTCCTGATTCAGTACGAAGATTCGAATCCTTAACCGAGGCGATTCAATATTTCTTGTTCTCGGCCTGTTTACTGCAGAGTAAGTTCGTGCAATTTTATTAATTTTTGGATGTTTACTAGGAGCAACAACAATCAAATATATTTGTAACAGTTTCACCGTGACATGTACGATTAGTTCTTATTACAGAATCGAGTTCTTTACGGTAATAGAACAGGGGACGCGGCGTAACGTTATTATGACTTTTTGCTCCGTCTTCTCAGCACTTGTACCTGATTTACACTTTATATATGAAGCATTTATACTAGGGCTGTCAAACGATTAAAAAATTTAATCGCGATTAATCTCAGAATTTCATATAGTTAATCGCGATTAATCGCATTAAAAAAAAAAAAAAAGAAAACAAGGATTTTTAAGTGAAATGTTACAATTAAAATGGTGAACACATTTTAAATGTACTTATGTTAAAAACTGCTGGGACAAGAGAAAACTGTAAGGGAGTTTTATTCACTCACATACTAGGCAGTAATACTACTCAGCAGAGACCCTTAACTTCGTATAAATGTCAGATTGTAAGTTAGAATTTCTCCAAACATTGTAGATCAGCGGTGCTTCAGGTGGGATAAGGCGTAGTTATTGTAACAGACTTTTCTGTGCTTGTATCGTGACATTTGATGGACGTTTCTACACGAAGTGAGTGTGTTTTGACCCTTTGGGGCTTCCATAGTTCATGGAATAGCATGCTTGGCTAACGCGATGACTCCAGCTGTCCTCTATTCGGTACCGTAACAGAAAAAGTAATAAAAGTTTTCTGCTCCCGACAACTTGTGAATATAGCGTGTATTTATTTCTTTATTAAGCGAGTTAAGCTGATCGCCATAACATACAACACTAACATGTACACAAAAACTCATTCACAATCAACACAGTCTTGTTCCCTGGGTTCTGACAACTCATACTAGTGACTATATTACCTGCATCTTTGCACAATATTGGATTGTTTTTGCACCTTATTCTCACCTTATTCTACCTGCTGCTATATAAACCCTCCGCTGCTAACTGGATATCAGAATACGTTTTTATCAGGGCTGTCGAAGTTAACGCGATAATAATAACAACGCGTTCCAGTGTTGCCAGATTGGGCGGTTATCCGCCAAATTGGGCGGATTTCGTTGGAAAACAATTTAATAGCATTTAAATAACACTTCTGTTTAAAAGAAAATATTCAGTTTTGAGAAGCACCAGCATTGTAGAAGGTTATTAAAAGTAAAGTCAATTTTCAATGCTGATTTGGCTTAAGTGTTGGTCAGTCTGTATCATATTCTTGAAATGATAAAGTATTGCAAAGGAATATCTTTGAAATTCTTCCTCATAATGTTAAGGTTGCTATATCTTGGTTTTTCACTCGTCAGGGAAAATTAAGAGAGAAATAAGCTTATTATTATCATGCGTGTGATATATATCATTTACGTGATCTGCGTATCACGTTACCACTGTGTGTTGTACGTCACTGAGCTGATATGTGTATCAGGTGACCAGCTGGTAACGCCGTGTTATGTTTAAGTGTGATGCTCCAAGTTGTGGATTAAGCAATAAAGACAAACTCGTTCTCCACATAACTAGTGTCATTTGTATTTCGTGGTTAAGTACAAAACATAACAATGCGGGTCTTCGTGATGTAATTCTACATGGCACGCACTGCCTGTATAGGTACATTTTTCCTGTATAGAATTTGCGTTAACGGCACTATTTTTTTTAAATCGCGTTAAATTGAGATCGCGTTAATGCGTTATTATCGCGTTAACTTCGGCTCATTACCTCATTAATGTAAATATTGTAATTTTTATTGTTATTATTTTGCACTGTTTTGTTAATATTTTACTATTTCATATTTATATGTAACTGTTTTGTATATATTTGTTCTTTTTTATTGCTCTTTTTATTATTCGTCATGCCAATAAAGCTTCTTTTGAGTTCGAGTATGAGAGCCGTAACCGAGCTACAGAGAAACCATGCAGACGATGAGCGGTGCTCTTAGTAGAACGACAAATAATTGAGAAATGAACTATAAACTTGTTTAATGACGTTAAATCTGATCGGTTCATGGCGCGTATGTTTTGAAGCAGAAACAAACACGGGCTCGTCTCTGCACAAGAGAGGATTGTTCTGAAGCTTAATGCAGTGCAACCACAGCACGTCTCCTCCCTGTAGTGTTTTTGTGTGTTAGCAGTCCGAGGGAGGCAGAGTGTAAGTTTTTTAATGCATTTTAGACTGGGGTGACTCGAGATTTTGAATACTTTTAAAGGGTGTGCTGTGCATTTTGTGTGTGTGTGTGTGTGTGTGTGTGTGTCTCGCTCGCTCTCCGTGATATTGAAAGTGTTTCGGATTTGAATATCGACAATATACAGCTCTTATCACGACTTACGATTAATTCTCTCTACTGATGCGAAGCTGAATGGGTGGATCACAGTCTAGAACTGCACAGAAATAAAAGACTCGGTTCCTTTCGTTCATTTCAAAGATCCGCTCAATAGAATCGGATCGTTCGCGAACGACCCATCACTAGTATATCTGCAGTCACCACTGACCGTTACATTGTTTAGCGGAGCAGCCTTGTGATGTCAGGAACGAGATCAGTGAACTTCAAAACGCAGATCTGCTCTGATAAAAGCGAGAGAGCTACCGAGAACTTGACTGAGAACGTTTCGGAAATTCCGAGATGGAAAGCGCGAACGTGAAGTATAGACGTAATGAAGTACGGTGGCCGCGTAGCCCCGAATATGTTCAAAAACACATTCGTTTTAATGCAATTAAACTGATTTCATTAAAATAGAATTATAAGAACTTTAAAACAGATTCATTATTATAATTATTAAATTATAAAAAAGGGGGGGGGGGGGGGGGAGACACGTTTACATTTTTGTTAAATGGTATCTTTCGTTGAGTTATTATTACACAATACTTACTCTGACCTTTTTGAATCCTGCACCTGAAAAATAACCCACAGTATAAAAAAAACTAAAACTAATACTAGAACTAATGGAAACTAAACTAAAACTAAGCATTAAAAAAATAAACAACGAAATAAAACTATAATGAAAAATTTTAAACTATTATAACCTTGGTTCATTCTACACCGACCTTCTCCTTGCCCACGGCGAGGCCGATCAGGCTGATGCACTCGATGGTCTTGCCCCTGAGCAGCCGCAGCTCCTTCTGCACGGCGTTCTCCACGATGTGCTTGAGCGAGGGCATGAAGAGGTCGTAGTAGGGCACGAACCTCTCCTCCGCCGTGTCGGCCACCGACGCTATGGAGGTCACCACCTGCTCCAGGACCAGCTTGGTGCCTTTCTGAATCAGCTGGTGAGGGAAAAGCAGAACGTCGGCTTTTATGGGGCCGGGCCAACAGACCGATGGGCAAGCTCGCTAGGTATGAAGCAAAAGCCCGAACCTCTTGGAGCTTGGCATCCATGATGACGCGAAGGTGCTGAACCAGACTGTCCAGGTAGGGGACGAGGAGCGCTTTGGGACAGTCCTCGGTGAAGTTGATGAGGGCGGCGGCGGCGTGAGCCTGGACGCGGGGGTTGGACTGGTCCTCCATGGTCTGGAGCAGGGCGGAGATGACCTGTAAAGAGAAGAAAACAAAACAAACGTTTGCCATCTCACCCCGGTTATGAACAGAAATGCCCTAATGGTCCCTGATCTCGGCTCTAGAGGCCTGACAGCATGGCGGATGGGTGTGGTCTTGTAAACATAGGTCGTTAGTAGGGAATACCGTTCTAGGGTCTATCTGATTACATTCCCCACATAGTGCACTAGATTGTATATCAGATAACAGATTTATGCTCCCTACATAGTGCACTAGATTGTATATCAGATAACGGATTTTTGTTCCCTACATAGTGCACTAGATTGTATATCAGATCATGGATTTATGTTCCCTACATAGTGCACTAGATTTATGTTCCCTACATAGTGCACTAGATTGTGTATCAGATAACGGACTTATGTTCCCTACATAGTGCACTAGATTGTATATCAGATCATGGATTTATGTTCCCTACATAGTGCACTAGATTGTATATCAGAAAACAGATTTATGTTCCCTACATAGTGCACTAGATTGTATATCAGAAAACGGATTTATGTTCCCTACATAGTGCACTAGATTGTATATCAGATAACGGATTTATGTTCCCTACATAGTGCACTAGATTGTATATCAGATAACGGATTTATGTTCCCTACACAGTGCACTAGATTGTATATCAGATAACGGATTTATGTTCCCTACACAGTGCACTAGATTGTATATCAGATAACGGATTTATGTTCCCTACGCAGTGCACTAGATTGTATATCAGATAACGGATTTATGTTCCCTACATAGTGCACTAGATTGTATATCAGATAACGGATTTATATTTCCTACATAGTGCACTAGATTGTATATCAGATAACGGATTTATGTTCCCTACATAGTGCACTAGATTGTATATCAGATAACGGATTTATGTTTCCTACATAGTGCACTAGATTGTATATCAGATAACGGATTTATGTTCCCTACATAGTGCACTAGATTGTATGTCAGATAACGGATTTATATTTCCTACATAGTGCACTAGATTGTATATCAGATAACGGATTTATGTTCCCTACACAGTGCACTAGATTGTATATCAGATAACGGATTTATGTTTCCTACATAGTGCACTAGATTGTATATCAGATAATGGATTTATGTTCCCTACATAGTGCACTAGATTGTATGTCAGATAACGGATTTATGTTCCCTACATAGTGCGCTAGATTGTATATCAGATAACGGATTTATGTTCCCTACATAGTGCACTAGATTGTATATCAGATAACGGATTTATGTTCCCTACACAGTGCACTAGATTGTATATCAGATAACGGATTTATGTTCCCTACATAGTGCACTAGATTGTATATCAGATAACGGATTTATGTTCCCTACATAGTGCACTAGATTGTATATCAGATAACGGATTTATGTTCCCTACATAGTGCACTAGATTGTATATCAGATAACGGATTTATGTTCCCTACATAGTGCACTAAGTTGTATATCAGATAACGGATTTACGTTCCCTACATAGTGCACTAGATTGTATATCAGATAACGGATTTATGTTCCCTACACAGTGCACTAGATTGTGTATCAGATAACGGATTTATGTTCCCTACATAGTGCACTAAGTTGTATATCAGATAACGGATTTACGTTCCCTACATAGTGCACTAGATTGTATATCAGATAACGGATTTATGTTCCCTACATAGTGCACTAGATTGTGTATCAGATAACGGACTTATGTTCCCTACATAGTGCACTAGATTGTATATCAGATCATGGATTTATGTTCCCTACATAGTGCACTAGATTGTATGTCAGATAACGGATTTATGTTCCCTACACAGTGCACTAGATTGTATATCAGATAACGGATTTATGTTCCCTACATAGTGCACTAAGTTGTATATCAGATAACGGATTTACGTTCCCTACATAGTGCATTAGATTGAAAATCAGATAACGGATTTATGTTCCCTACACAGTGCACTAGATTGTATATCAGATAACGGATTTATGTTCCCTACACAGTGCACTAGATTGTATATCAGATAACAGATTTATGTTCCCTACACAGTGCACTAGATTTATGTTCCCTACATAGTGCACTAGATTGTGTATCAGATAACGGATTTATGTTCCCTACATAGTGCACTAGATTGTGTATCAGATAACGGATTTACGTTCCCTACATAGTGCACTAGATTGTATATCAGATCACGGATTTATGTTCCCTACACAGTGCACTAGATTGTATATCACATAACGGATTTATGTTCACTACATAGTGCACTAGATAGTGTATTACATAATTAATTATGTTCCCTACATAGTGCACCAAGTTGTATATCAGATAACGGATTTATGTTCCCTACATAGAGCACTAGATTGTATATCAGATAACGGATTTACGTTCCCTACATAGTGCACTAGATTGTATATCAGATAACGGATTTATGTTCCCTACATAGTGCACTAGATTGTGTATCAGATAACGGATTTATGTTCCCTACATAGTGCACTAGATTGTATGTCAGATAACGGATTTATGTTCCCCACATAGTGCACTAGATTGTATATCAGATAACGGATTTATGTTCCCTACACAGTGCACTAGATTGTGTATCAGATAACGGATTTAGGTTCCCTACATAGTGCACTAGATAGTATTTTAAATACGAATTCTTTACATATTTAAACAAAACCTGTTAATGTAACTCAAATATGCCTAAATGTGTTGAATCGAAATCGAATCGAATCGATCCAGGAGATTAGTGGCGATACCCAGCCCTACTGAGCGGTTATATGTGAACGCCAGAACGACAACATCCAGACGTCCCTGATCACAAATCCCTACAGCCGTGATCCCCTGTGCCCTGTGGCTATGACTAAAGTCGACGTGGACGGTCCCCGCTCCTAGATGACCCGACATAAAACTGACCCCGAAGGTTTCCTATTAAATTTTTGCTTGTACGGCTGATCTGCTTGCTCATTTCCACATAAAATATCAAATAAACAGTAAATTAATACCAGTCAGGATTTAATAGGTCAGAATTAGTGTCGACCCCCAACGGTACCTTGTCGTGGAATTTCTTCTGGAAGGTCGGAGCGAAATCTGTGGCCATCTGACCGACAGCGTTACAAGCTGCGTATCGGACTCTGGGATGCTAAAGAAGAAAGTACGAGAGTAATTAAAGTATAAATCACCAACACGTGTCCGCATTGGATCTGTTAAGCTGGTTAGAAGCGGTTCTACTCACAGGATCCTGACAGAAGATAAGAACGAAGCTGACGATCTCGTTTAGGATCAGCTCCATCTGCTGATGGCAGCCCTCGCCGATGGCGGACAGAGCCATGAGGCCGGCGTGCCTGTACCTCCAGTCCTCTGCGGAACACGATCGAAAATGAAACTTGCGTGTGTGTTTATACTTGTGGGGGGGGCTGGTGTAATATCCGCCCTCCGCCGAGCGCTTCTCGTGCGCCCGCACTTTGACGAGGCCAGTCCCACTTACGGAGAGTCACACGCCGAGCGCCTGTGTACAAGCACCTCAGGATGGTAACCAGGGTCCTTACACTGCGTCGAAGACCCCGCCCCTTCACTAGTCTGGTCTTTTCCCTCCCACCAGCCAATCGTGCCTGCTAGGGGGCGCCTAACTACTAAGGCAGCTGATCAGGTAGGCAGCAGGCAGCAAGGCGGCTCACTAGGTATTGAGACAGACCCGAATCTTTGCACTAAGCAGTTTGAATGTAAACACACTCACGGTTCTGCAGCATCTGCATGATGTGTTGTTTGATCATGGGCAGCATGATCTTCCCTCCCAGGCCACACGCGATTCTGTCCAGAGCGCTCTCGCCCGCCACCGCGTTGCTGTGGAAGAGGGCACCTCGTTATTCACTCATTATTATACAACAGTTCGTCCCGACCTTACGATCCGATTGGTCGAGGAGCGTCCTAACCTTCTCACACCACAACCGTGTCACTCCGCTGACGCGTCGCCAGTAACGACGGGCTTCACGCACACAAGCGCGCACGCGGGCGACACGGACGTTTATTCCCGATCGCGTTTTAAACACGTTATCTGATATACAATCTAGTGCACTATGTAGTGAACATAAATCCGTTATCTGATATACAATCTAGTGCACTATGTAGTGAACATAAATCCGTTATCTGATATACAATCTAGTGCACTGTGTAGGGAACATAAATCCGTGATCTGATATACAATCTAGTGCACTATGTAGGGAACATAAATCCGTGATCTGATACACAATCTAGTGCACTATGTAGGGAACATAAATCCGTGATCTGATACACAATCTAGTGCACTGTGTAGGGAACATAAATCCGTGATCTGATACACAATCTAGTGCACTATGTAGGGAACATAAATCCGTTATCTGATACACAATCTAGTGCACTGTGTAGGGAACATGAATCCGTTATCTGATACACAATCTAGTGCACTATGTAGGGAACATAAATCCGTTATCTGATACACAATCTAGCGCACTGTGTAGGGAACATAAATCCGTGATCTGATATACAATCTAGTGTACTGTGTAGGGAACATAAATCCGTTATCTGATACACAATCTAGTGCACTGTGTAGGGAACATAAATCCGTGATCTGATATACAATCTAGTGCACTATGTAGGGAACATAACCAATTGTCTAATTCACCCCCTAGTGCGCTATGTAGGGAACATAACCAATTGTCTAATTCACTATCTAGTGCACTATGTAGGGAACATAATTATGTAATATACAATTTAGTGCACTATGTAGGGAACATAATTATGTAATATACAATTTAGTGCACTATGTAGGGAACATAACTAATTATGTAATACACTATTTAGTGCACTATGTAAGAAACACAAATCATCTAGTTATACTTTCAAGTGCACTATGTAGGGAACATAAATCCGTGATCTGATATACAATCTAGTGCACTATGTAGGGAACATAAATCCGTTATTTGATATACAATCTAGTGCACTGTGTAGGGAACATAAATCCGTGATCTGATACACAATCTAGTGCACTATGTAGTAAACATAAATGTGTTATTTGATATACAATCTAGTGCACTATGTAGGGAACATAAATCCGTGATCCGATACACAATCTAGTGCACTATGTAGTAAACATGAATGTGTTATTTGATACACAATCTAGTGCACTATGTAGGGAACATAAATCCGTGATCTGATACACAATCTAGTGCACTATGTAGGGAACATAAATCCGTGATCTGATACACAATCTAGTGCACTATGTAGGGAACATAATTATGTAATATACAATCTAGTGCACTATGTAGGGAACATTAATTATGTAATACACTATTTAGTGAACTATGTAAGAAACACAAATCATCATCTAGTTATACTTTCTAGTGCACTATGTAGGGAACATAATTATGTAATACACAATCTAGTGCACTATGTAGGGAACATTAATTATGTAATACACTATTTAGTGCACTATGTAGGGAACATTAATTATGTAATATACAATCTAGTGCACTATGTAGGGAACATAATTATGTAATATACAATCTACTGCACTATGTAGGGAACATTAATTATGTAATACACTATTTAGTGCACTATGTAAGAAACACAAATCATCATCTAGTTATACTTTCTAGTGCACTATGTAGGGAACCTAAATCCGTGATCCGATACACTATCTAGTGCACTATGTAGTACACATGAATGTGTTTGTGACGCGAACAGTTAGCTTAGTAGCTCAGTTAGCAGCTCCTAAAAGTGCTGTTATCACCCATAATCCTTTGGTGTGCGCGCGAGAGGTTTTTTAGCTTTTTTTTTTTTCCTTCGGAGGTTCTTGCCTCCTTCTTCTTGTTCTTACCTCCCTTGTATAAAAGCAATACAGCACTTGAGGTCGTGTGTTATCGCGAATAACATCACGGCTGTAAGACGCTCTTGTACCACGTCTTACAAAATGTGTTGCACCCATCTCCCCTTTCAGCAGAACAAATGTGCTCAGTGTACAATTTCATTTATAATCCATCCAACCATCCGCAGCCTAGGAACGGGGACGCAAAGCGAGAGTTCACCTGTCAAAGTCGTCGTCTTCCAGTTCGTCCGCCAACGCCCAATCCTCGTCCTCCTCCAGGTCCACCATCATGGATAACATCTGAGGAACTGAGACAAACAAAACAAAGAAGTTCATGTGAAAAGCTGAACAATCATGGTTTGGTACAAAATCACTCAACACTAGCTGATATAACCACATGGGTGAGGGATTACTTTATCAAACCTTTATCAAGCTCTACAATAGCCTTATGTAAACCACGTCCAGAAGCGGCGTCGATTTCTCTGGGCTCGGGGGCATCCAGGATGGACCGTCACACAGTAAAAACGCGTATTGTGGTCAGATAAATCAGCGAGGACGAAAAGGACCGTACAGACTGCTATGAGGAACGAGTCCAAAAGCCAGGGTCTGTCATGGTATGGGGCGTGTCGGTGCCCTTGGTGAAGGTCATTAACACTTCTGTGATGGCAGCATTAATGCAGAAAAGTACATCGAGATCTTAGAGCAGCAAGTGCTGCCTTCAAGACATCCACGCATTTTTCAACAACACAAGGAAGAAGGGTACGGGTGCTGGACCGGCCCGCCTGCAGTCCTGACCCGTCCCCAATGGATGGCTTACCACTCTGAGCCACGATGGCGGTGTGTTTCCTCAGCATGGCGGCGGCCGTCTCCGACAGGGTGACGATAACCTCCAGAGCCAGCTGCCTCTGCATGTTCGTTAGGTTCGTATCGGCGCACAGCTGAAAGCAAGAAACAAAAACGAAGAAGGACCATTTCTTAAATCTCACTTTCATAGCAGGGATCATGCAGTGACCCAACTTTAGGTCACACTCTAAGAAAGACAGAGGACGACAATTTGGGGGTTCTGTGATTCAACCCTTCACATGCCAGCTAAAATTGAATAGGCAGGGATGAAAGAGTCACCTGCTCCGATTTGTATTCGTTTTAAATGAGAACTGATCACTCACTACTAGGGCTGGGCGATATGGATCAAAAATTATATCTCGATATTTTTTTCTGAATGGCGATATACGATATATATCTCGATATTTTTTTATCCCATAAGGTAATAACAAAAAGACACTTCTGAGACAAAGCTACATGTTCCAATTTTTTTACAGGCACTTTTATTAATATTCATGCTGGGGAAGCTTCACACAAGAATTATTTTTCCTTAAAAAAAAAAAAAGAGCTATTCTAAGAAAAACAAGAGTTGTTTTCTAAGGCATCTCCTGTTGTCTAACGTGAATTACAAATATATTGTCTGGCCCTTTAAGAATGTTAAGTGCACTATAGGGCGCAGGGAGCGAGTGTGTAGGGAAGATGTCGGAATGACACGGTTTCCGGCTGAGCTTGTGCGACATTAAAAGTAAAGCCCCGTTAAAGTAAACCCCTCGTTATGTTTGGACTTTATACATTATTTTATGTATATGTCGCCACAACATTAACATTTACATTAATATTTTCTTTTACTGTATAGAACTCAGTTCTGTAATCCAGGCAGAACTAATCGTTCATGTTACTGTGTAACTATTACAACATTTAATGTATTTTAATCAGCGTTCTGCTTCATGCACTTTATTATTATTTAACAGCTTTATTTGTTGTTTAATTGCTGTTTGCTCCTTGTTTACTGCAGAGTTAGTTCATGCAATTTAATAATGTTTGGTTGTTTACTGGCCGACAACAAGAAATACTATAATAGAAGATAAATAAATAAATGAATGACGTGTCGGACGTCGGGCGATCGTCCAGTATAAACTAACACGACCACGTACAACATCCAGTACAGAAATCACCCCCCATAATGTTTGTTTTTACAGATAGAGCAAATATATGCACATCACATATACAAACACAAGAGTCAGAACAACAGGAGACGCACCGCTACGTTATTATTACTTTCTCAACACTTAATGTGAAGTAAATACGTACATGTCAGCGCGTGCATGCGCTTGTGTTGGTTTTTGAAACGAATAACGACTCGTTTTCTTGTTTTTTAACTTTGGGATTTGAAGTGAAAAACGAATGAAGGTACACGGAGCTGGAACCTTTTATCTGGACTTGTTTTCGACGTTCTCTACAGAATACATTATTCTGCTGCTCATCTGACTCTTCGAATTCGAACCGTCTCCAAATAATTCCAAAAAGAGGCATTATTTTTCTTTTTAGTAAGCAGCTCCTCTTCGATAGCTTCTGTCGTGTCTTTATCCGTCTCCATGCTATCGCTGCCTGCAGGAATTACTGGTGAAGCGGTGGGGAGGGGCGAGTTGTGTTCAGTGAGGGAGAGGGGCGGGGCAGTGAGGGAGAGGGGCGGGGCAGGTGAACATGTGCAGAGACAAACTGGGAGAAGAGAAAGACGAACTGTCGGATCTAACTGAAACGTAACATCTATATCGATATATGCGATATTGTCTTATCTTATATCGCGTATGAAAATATATCGATATTTTATAAAATCTCGATATATCGCCCAGCCCTACTCACTACGTTAAAAAAAAAAAAATAAAAAATAACATATTATGCCGCTCAGGTGGCGCAGAGGTAAAATACGCTGGCACACCAGAGCTGGGATTTCGAATGCATCGTATCGTATCGTATCGAATCTCAGCTCTGCCATCCGGCTACGTGACAACACTGGTTTAGACATTAATGGCTGTATATCGAGTTATTTTGAGGGAAGAATAAATGTACACTGTTATATAAGCTGCACACAGACTACTTTTCATTGTGTCAGTGTCATTTTGTCAGTGTTGTCCCATGAAAAGATATACTTAAATATCTGCAGAAATGTGAGGGGTGTACTCACTTTTGTGATACACTGTATATTAGAGATGGGACGATCGATCGGCTACGAATCGGTATCGGACGATTTTTTATCAAAATGTGGTTTAAGGGCCGTGTTACAAACATCACACTCATCCGGACAGTCGTAGCGCTGGTGCCAATGGAACCAGCGAGGATGAGTCCAACATAAAACGTGTTCGTACCTTGAGACAGAGCTGCAGCGTCGCCTCCAGGTTCGGCCTCAGGTATTTCGGGGCGGTGTCGGCGATTTCCACCAGAGACTTCAGCACCGAGTCGTCGCTTTGGTAACAGGATTCGTTCACCGCCTGAACACGGTCAACCCGGCGTTTAATTAAACGCTATTTCTTACCAGTACTGACTTATATAGATAAAAAGTGAAGGCGTGCGAGAGCGCCGTTACCTGGAGGATCCCGGGCAGCAGATCTGAGAAATGTTTAAGCAGAGGGGTGTTGCTCTCGTTGGCCAGGATGAAGGACGCGGTGGCGCGTGCGGCCAGGGTTCGGATCTGTAGGGTGGATTAAAAAACAGGCAGTGTTAGGACCAGGCTGTATTAGAACCAGATCAGTCGACTGCTAAGCTTAAAATTGCCTATTAGTAGTAGTGGCAGGTCAAAGGTTTAAAGACTTTACAACTAGGGTTGCCAAATATTTCACCTTTATGGGCATTTCTTAAGTATCTCCAATTAACCTGACTGAGGAAACCCACACAGACATGGGGAGAACATGCAAACTCCACACATCAGAGGACCCAGACCGCTCCGCCTGGGATTTGACCCCTGGACCTCCTTGCCGTGAGGTGACCGTGCTACCCACCGAGCCGCCCTCGTGACATATACAGTATATATATGACGGGTTTATCGGAACGTATCAGAACCCCATCTTAAACCGAGCAGACACGCGGTCAGGGTCACACTAACCTGCGGGTTCTCCTGGTCCTGCATGCACTGCACCAACATGCGCTTTATAACCTCCATATAATGTTGCTGCTGGTTGCCAAATATTCCTGGGAAATTCCTGCAAAGAAAAACAAAATGTGTAAATAAAAACAAAAATAAATAAATAAATAAAAGGGTCGCAGAGCAAAATAATGATAATTAAATAAACTCATTTTAACAGGCACTTAAAGACAAAACCAATCCGTATGTGAACGCCCCTTGCAATCAATTTAATCGGTGGTACAGCCGAACTGATGATGATTTTAAATTACTATTAAATTGAATTTCTGCAACTTACCTTCATATATAAAACTTTTTTTAGAAATTAAAATAAAGTCCGAGTTACTAATTACTGCCACACACAAGACAATTTAATCAAAAGTGTCCATCAACGTGCGTTATGGGAAAATCAACGTGTCGTTCTGCTGCCAACTGGTGGTTACATGTGGAATTACACAACGCTACAGAGACACGATGTATAAATAAACAAACGCACAAATAAATACTTTAATAAATAAAAAAAACACTCAAGTCATTATTGTTATGTATTTCTACATTTTACACAACATCTAAGACATGTGGTCTATTTCCATACTTCTACAATTATTATGGTATTTTTTTTACACTCACTTTTCTGATTTGTTCCTGTATTTTAAACTTTTAATTTCTGTATTTCTACATTTTTTTAAAGTTTTTCTACGTTCATCCGTGTACTACATTTAATAGTCTGTATTTTTACATTATTTCTGTATTTCTACATTTATTATTTTTTATCTGTATATCTACCTTTATTTATTTATTTCCACATTTATTTATTTCTGTATTTTTACATTTTATTTTTCTGTATTTCTACATTTTATTTTTCTGTATTTACTGTATTTACTTTCTGTATCTACATTTATTTTGGTATTTTATACACTCACTTTTCTGATTTGTTCCTGTATTTTATCCTTTTCATTTCTGTATTTCTACATTTTCTAAATTTGTATTTCTACATTCATTCGTGTACTACATTTAATAGTCTGTATTTTTACATTATTTCTGTATTTTTACATTATTTCTGTATTACTACATTATTTCTGTATTTTTACATTATTTCTGTATTTCTACATTATTTCTGTATTTCTACATTTTTACATTATTTCTGTATTTTTACATTATTTCTGTATTTTTACATTATTTCTGTATTTTAACATTATTTCTGTATTTTTACATTATTTCTGTATTTTAACATTATTTCTGTATTTTAACATTATTTCTGTATTTTTACATTGTTTCTGTATTTTTACATTATTTCTGTATTTTTACATTATTTCTGTATTTCTACATTATTTCTGTATTTCTACATTATTTCTGTATTTTTACATTATTTCTGTATTTTTACATTATTTCTGTATTTTTACATTATTTCTGTATTTCTACATTATTTCTGTATTTCTACATTATTTCTGTATTTCTACATTATTTCTGTATTTTTACATTATTTCTGTATTTTTACATTATTTCTGTATTTTAACATTATTTCTGTATTTTTACATTATTTCTGTATTTTTACATTATTTCTGTATTTTTACATTGTTTCTGTATTTCTACATTGTTTCTGTATTTTTACATAATTTCTGTATTTTTACATTATTTCTGTATTTTTAAATTTTCTGTATTTCTACATTATTTCTGTATTTTTACATTATTTCTGTATTTCTACATTATTTCTGTATTTCTACATGTATTATTTATTTCTGAATTTCTACTTTTATTTTTCTGTATTTCTACATTTCTGTATTTCTACTTTTATTTATTTCTGTATTT
Organism: Trichomycterus rosablanca; assembly: GCF_030014385.1. Lineage (NCBI taxonomy): Eukaryota > Metazoa > Chordata > Actinopteri > Siluriformes > Trichomycteridae > Trichomycterus > Trichomycterus rosablanca. The sequence continues at coordinate 30,264,818 of NC_086002.1, forward strand.
TTACATTTTATTTTTCTGTATTTCTACTTTTACTTATTTCAGAATTTTTACATTTTATTTTTCTGTATTTCTACATTGATTTATTTCTGTATTTTTACATTTTATTTTTCTGTATTTCTACTTTTATTTCTTTCTGTATTTTTACATTGATTTATTTCTGTATGTCTACTTTTATTTTCTGTATTTCTACATTTATTTATTTCTGTCTACTTTTATTTTTCTGTATTTCTACACTTATTTATTTCTGTATTTTTACATTTTATTTTTCTGTATTTCTACATTTATTTATTTCTGTATTTTACATTTTTATTTTTCATGAATTTCTACATGTCTACTTTAATTTTTCTGTACTTCTACATTTATTTATTTCTGTATTTTTAATTTTATTTTTCTGTATTTCTACATTTATTTATTTCTGTATTTTTAATTTTATTTTTCTGTATTTCTACATTTATTTATTTCTGTCTACTTTTATTTTTCTGTATTTCTACATTTATTTACAGAAATGCATGCATGTACAAACAGAAAAATAAAAATAAACAAATAAAAAATAAGTAAATATGGAAATACAGAAATAAATTACAAAAGAAATGCAGAAATAGAAAAATAAAAGTAGAAATAACAGAAACAAAAAATAGAAATACATTTAAAAATTAAATAGAAATAAAGAAATTGAGATACTGAGGTAGAAATACATAACAGCAATAAGAATGGAAATACAGAAATAAACAAAAAAGAAACAGAAATACAAAAATAAATTTAAAAAGGAATACAGAAAAGTAGAAATATGAAAATAAATAAAAGTAAATAAATGAATGTAGACCAAATGCAAAAAAAAAAAAAAAAAAAAAAAAAAAAGACCAAACAAATGTTTTAAAATGTAGAAATAATTTAATATGCCCTACTTCGGCGAAAAAAATGTACTTAATCATTTATTTATTAATATAATAATCTACTTGTTTGAGCATTTATTTATTTATACTTGTCATTTCTTCATCTCCATATAAGCCTGTGGTACTACCTCAGTTTGAAGTTTGATGAAAATGCTTGGCACTTAAAAGGTTGAACATTTTGAAACGAGCGTGACGAACATCTCACCAGAAGATGTGCAGCGCGGCCTCCCGCAGAGCAGTGTTCTGAGAGTTAACCGAGTCGAACAGGAACTTGAGAATCTCAGGCCACTGGTTGTTTCCGTCGTCGTCTTGGGGGAGGAAAAATATATAAATAAATAAATAATCAATCACATTTATTAGATTATACGCTCGTCTGAGAAGAACTCACCGAGGAGATTGCGGGAGAGCTCGGCAGCCACGTCGCAGACCTTTTTACGGATACTGGGCGATGCGTCCAGCTGGATGCTGGCGAGTAGTTCCGTTCTGACCGCCGTCTGTATGTCTACGGTCAGGTTCGGGTAGACCTCTTCGAACGACGAGGACAGGAGCCGGCGCAGCAGAACGGCCGCCATCTGCCGGACCTGTGAACCATGTTTCATTAGTCTAACTGACCACACACACACACACAGGTTTAATGTTATCCAGTTCAGTCCGAAAAAACCTTAAAAATAGGTCTAACAGTGAAGATAACCGGTGACCGCTGTTATAGGACGTGTGTGTGCGTGCCTTTAAGAGAGACGCTCTGTTCACAGTATCGATATAAGTGATTCAGGAGCCGATTCATTTTACGTGAAGCGTAAGTTTCTCAGAAAAAGTAATAAATTATCGTCGCTGTCCGATGAAAAACTACTTTTAGCGGTTTTCACTATTTTTACGTGTTGATGAAAAGATGAATGAAATCACGCAATCTCTGTAACGAGTATTTCCATTGGCTGCCAGAGCTGTCCATCAAAACCGTGTAGCTCCGCCTCCTCCCCTCCGGTACTGTGTGAGACCGAAGTGAAACTGCGTGATGTTTCATCTCTACAGTTTATTCAGGTTATTCTATCACATGGTTATAAACATGATTTATATTTGTGATGTTTGTAGTTGTTTAAAAACACATTCGTATCTGATATTTATATGGACTAAGCGTTTACATGGACTGTATTAATTAACACTTTTTATTAGAGATGTGCCGATCGGGGTTTTTGGCACCGATTCCGATCTGCGATCTCCTTTCAGGGACATCGGCCGATAGCCGATTGCGATCGGGGGGGTTGAGCAGTAAATAAAATAAATAAACTTAAAAAGAGCCTCACAGTGAAGATAAACCGGAGCAGCGCGCGTGTTTGTGCGTGTGTTTGTGCCTTTAGAAGAGACGCTTTGTTCCAGTATCGCTATAAGTGATTCATTGATTCATGAGTCGATTCATTTTACGCCAAGCGTAAGTTTCTCTTCTCAGTTATCTCTCCGTGTTTACTGTTGTTAATTAAATGTCGTGGTTTTAAATAAACACCAGCTACTACAGAACATTTTGTGTGACTCTTACATTAAAAAGCTTCATTAAAAAGCTTCATTAAACTGCTATTACCACAGATCTGTAACCGAGTCAGACTCGTTCCGTCTAAGGAGCTAAAAGTTCAGCAGATGATCCTGAACTAACGAATTTGCTAATGAATAAACTTTTGCCTCTGATTGGCTCTGAAACGTTTTCTGTTCTCATCTACAGGGGTTGGACAAAATAACTGAAACACCTGTCATTTTAGTGTGGGAGGTTTCATGGCTAAATTGGACCAGTCTGGTGGCCAATCTTCATTAATTGCACATTGCACCAGTAAGAGCAGAGTGTGAAGGTTCAATTAGCAGGGTAAGAGCACAGTTTTGCTCAAAATATTGCAATGCACACAACATTATGGGTGACATACCAGAGTTCAAAAGAGGACAAATTGTTGGTGCACGTCTTGCTGGCGCATCTGTGACCAAGACAGCAAGTCTTTGTGATGTATCAAGAGCCACGGTATCCAGGGTAATGTCAGCATACCACCAAGAAGGACAGACCACATCTAACAGGATTAACTGTGGACGCAAGAGGAAGCTGTCTGAAAGGGATGTTCGGGTGCTAACCCGGATTGTATCCAAAAAACATAAAACCACGGCTGCCCAAATCACGGCAGAATTAAATGTGCACCTCGACTCTCCTGTTTCCACCAGAACTGTCCGTCGGGAGCTCCACAGGGTCAATATACACGGCCGGGCTGCTATAGCCAAACCTTTGGTCACTCGTGCCGATGCCAAACGTCGGTTTCAATGGTGCAAGGAGCGCAAATCTTGGGCTGTGGACAATGTGAAACATGTATTGTTCTCTGATGAGTCCACCTTTACTGTTTTCCCCACATCCGGGAGAGTTACGGTGTGGAGAAGCCCCAAAGAAGCGTACCACCCAGACTGTTGCATGCCCAGAGTGAAGCATGGGGGTGGATCAGTGATGGTTTGGGCTGCCATATCATGGCATTCCCTTGGCCCAATACTTGTGCTAGATGGGCGCGTCACTGCCAAGGACTACCGAACCATTCTGGAGGACCATGTGCATCCAATGGCGGTGCCGTGTATCAGGATGACAATGCACCAATACACACAGCAAGACTGGTGAAAGATTGGTTTGATGAACATGAAAGTGAAGTTGAACATCTCCCATGGCCTGCACAGTCACCAGATCTAAATATTATTGAGCCACTTTGGGGTGTTTTGGAGAAGCGAGTCAGGAAACATTTTCTTCCACCAGCATCACGTAGTGACCTGGCCACTATCCTGCAAGAAGAATGGCTTAAAATCCCTCTGACCACTGTGCAGGACTTGTATATGTCATTTCCAAGACCAATTGACGCTGTATTGGCCGCAAAAGGAGGCCCTACACCATACTAATAAATTATTGTGGTCTAAAACCAGGTGTTTCAGTTATTTTGTCCAACCCCTGTACATCACAAGTAAGAACCGCTTACGATTTACCAAAGTGAACCAGGAGTTTATATAACGTGCTGATAGAATCGACTCAGATGTGACCGGGTTGAATTATCTTTTTAAAGTAAATATTACAATCATCAAAATTACATCGTATGTACGATGCACAACGTTAATGATGTTATTTTAGGTCATGAAGAGCTTTCACTGTGGTTTCTGTACGATGGTTGATGAATGGTGATGCGATGGTTGGCGTCTGGATCGATCCACTGAGCTGTTAAGCTTAACGTGATCTTTATATATCACACGATCGGATCGGCTACTTTTAGGAGATATCGACCGATCGCCGATAGCATATTTTGATTAAAAATCGGCCGATACCGATTCATAGCCGATCGATCGTCCCATCTCTACTTTTTATAGCTAGTCAATAACATATATATAATGTCTGGTAACTTGATTGTTTTAGATGTTTATAGGTGTTTAAATGGTAATGTAGAACAATATTCCCAGTCTTGTTTCTGCACAACACAGTATTAAAAGCTTTTCTTAATACATCTATGAAATAATCATGTCTGTGTTTTGTTAATTTCTGGGTTAGCCAGAAAGCTTAAGCACCACGACCCAGGGAAAGGAGGGGGGGGTTTCTGGGGTCCTCCACGACATGAACTCAACCACTCACCTCACTTTTTTTTTTTAACTGCGGCCCATGAGCTCCTAGTTACACCACTGGTGTTGCATCTAGAAATGGTTCTGGCAATAAAAATGTGCATAACGGTTTAAATTTTGCTTAACGGCCCTAATATCTATATTAGGGATGTCCCGATCCGATCTCAAAGATCGGGACCGATCAAGGCGTTTTTTAACTGATCGGAATCGGCTTTACTAATCCCGATCTTCTGTTTTACGTCAGCACGTCCGCCGTGTGGGAACAGTTTGAATTGGAAAGTGAAACAAGTCCACAGCGAAGTGTGACGTCTGCACTGTGAGCGCTTCACGAGGCGGTGGGAGCAGAGCCGCGTCCATTACTGTCGAATTTGACTGTTTATACGGCGTGCGAGTCGAGGATCACACCGGTTTACGAAACAACGTAGTGATGCGCTCGTTTAATAAAGAAATAAATACGCGCTATATTCACATATTGTCGGGAGCAGAACACTTTATTAACTTCTTCTGTTACGGTACCGAATAGCCGACAGCTAGAGCCAGGCACGCTAGTCCATGCACTATGGAAGCCCCAAACGGTCAAACCACTGTCACGATACAAGCACTTTAAGAACGGGCTTTCCTTCATAACAAAAGAGCCTTTCCATTTATTTATTTTTTTCTTATATTCAAGTTAAGCTGCTACACAGATTTCTGTTCATTTTTAGTGCATCACTGCATTAAACAGATTTGTTTTCTTCGAATGTAAAGTTTAAAGTAAAACTGTAATTATCTCACTCATTTTGATTGATTTTGTAAAAATACAAAAACATTAAGCTAATAGCTTGGATGCAGCATTTTTCCCTTCAGCACTGCAGAGCTATTCGGTTCTTAAACATGTACACTGGATTAATCTGAATAACTGTAATGTACTTGAAGTGTGCACTGTGTGAACAGTATTATCCAGTTCTTATCTAGACAATATCTAGAAAATACAAGTATCGGTTTGAGACTCGGTATCGGATCGGGATCAAAATTAGTAATCGGGATCGGTATCGGGGTATGCGGTGATAATGCCATTTTTTTTTTTTTATTATTACTTAATTGATCTGGATTTTAGAGCTATATAAACAAGCTTTATTGTTAGGCTATGATTCAGTATATTATTGCTTTATGATGACAAAGATGAGACGGCTTTAAGAGCGATGAAATGCGTGTTTAGTGTTAAATACAGAACAGAGCAGAGATGCGCGTCTTTTCTCTATTAAAAAAAAGGTTTAAATTAAGCTTCTAGCCTAGGATAGATATACACTGTGAAACGAAAAAAAAAAAAAAAAGAGTTTAGGCTAAATATGTAAAACGCACATCTAATCAAAATATGGTAAAAAAAAAAATAGAATAAAGTCTGTAAGAGTTTAAACCTGCGTTATCATGCGCGCTAGAAGAACCAACACGTTCACCTGATGTGGTTTAGAGAGGATCTGAGTGGGGTAGTGATGTTCCCGGCGTTACCGATGTTACACTAATACACAGAGCAGAGCAAATCTAGCCCGGTTATCGCGCCACTATTAACTATCTATTTATTAGGTATAATTAACATAACAATATAAACTACATTTTAAGTTATTATTCGTTTCAATACATTTTTATTCAACGAAAAAATACATTTAAATCATTCCAGCAAGCCAGCAAGAGAATATTTGCAGGCTGCAATGCCATATTAACCGTCATTAAGTGTTTTAGTACGCCGAGGCTGTTTAAATATAGTCTAAATTACAAGTATTTATCGAGTGTGAACTCAGTTTAATCATTAATAAACTTGCCTATAATTCATGTTGCGATTGTTTACATTTTAAAACACAAACTCTGACACTCGGCAGCAACGCATGAGAACAGGTTGCGGGAAAATGTCGCCCTTAGCTCATTTTCATTATGAATTTATTTAACATTTATTACGCCCGAATGTAAGCGTATAAAACAAGATGGACCCTGCAACAACAAAAAAAAAAAAAAAAAGAGAAGAGAAGAAAGAAAGAAAGAAAAAACGTGAATATTGCGGTGATGCGGTTGCTTGGCATGCCCTATACCGCGATATTTCAAAATTGCGGTTAGCGCGACAGCCCTATCGGGAGTCCCCTTTTTTTCGCATCTCGGCGATGCGATATTCGAACTTTGAACGTTTCGTTCAAGCGTGAAAACTTTTTTTTGCAATATGTGGGTCTTTGTTCGAATTTTGAGCTTTTCCATGCAGCTTTTTTAACGCGCATTTTCAAAACTCGCAGAAAGTTGGCGGATGGAGAGAGGTCGGAGATGTTTTTGGAACACCTCTGCCAGCTGATACGGCGCATTAATCACACATCAAATACGAGTCCTGACTCGAACATAATGCACGAATCGCTATAAGGTGCACAAATCAAACCAGTCGGATGATGGAATATAATTAAGTATTCATTATTAGTAGTAATAATTAGAGATGGATGAGCACCGACACTCATTAACTCGTACTCGCAAACGAAGGTTCCGATACTAAAGATCCGATACCGTGTCTATTGCTGCCTTACGCCTGGTTCACACTACACGATTTTTGTCCCGATTTTCGCTCGGCGGCTGGTCGGCGCTAAGATTTGCCGGCTCGGGAGCAACTCGGTGTTCGCTCGGCGATCAAGACTCGGCTCTCGATCGCCCGCCCCCCTCCCCTTCGTCAACCACCGCACAGAAAACATTGAGAAAGCTTCTGACAAGCTCAAATAACTTCATTAACGTTAGGGATGCATCGATACCATTTTTTCCCCACCGAGTACGAGTACAAGTACTTGTATTTTTGTACTCGCCGATACCGATACCTATTTAGAATGATGCAATCTGGAGCATTATGGAATAGTGTAAGTTTTTAGTGTAAAATCGTGCAGTGGAACAGTTGCTTGGGTTGCCATCACTAATTGTAAAAAAAACAAACCAAAAAAAAACACCGCACAGACATCATTGAGAAAGCTTCTGACAAGCTAACGTTAACGTTCATTAATAAACGCACGTAATTAACGTTGCTGCTGATTGAAATATTTACTTTAAAAGGATAATACAGTCCGATCCCATCTGAGCCGATTCTATCAGCACATACTGTACATTCGTGGTTCACCTCGGTAAATCGTAAACGACTCTGAGTCGACTCCCGCTCTGTGGTAATAACCAGTATAATTAAGCCTGAGCTTTATAATGTAAGCGAGTCACACAGAATGTTCTGTAGTATTTGGTGTTTATTTACAACCGCATCATTTATTATAACAGTAAACACGGAGAGATGACTGAGAAAAGAAGCTTAAAATGAGTCGACTCCTGAATCACTTGTATCGACACTGTGAACAGAGTATTAAAGACACACACACGGCCTATAACAGCGGTCGCTGCTTTTGTAACCGGTTATCTTCGCTGTTAGCTCTACTTTGAAGGTTTGTTGTTTTTTTTCAAACGGACCTAAATAACATTAAACGTGCGTGTGAGCGTGGTCAGTGAGAATAATTCAATCTGTCTCCCGTGGGTGAAAAATGAATTGCTTTAGTTTTAGAAGTAAAAAAATCTCGTAATGCCACGTAATGTCTGTGCGTACCTCCTCGGCGGCCGCTGCATCGCGGACGGCCTCCAGCAAGAACGTGATCTTCGACGGGCCGGGGATGGTATCGTACGTTTCCTAGAAATGAGGTAAACGAGAAAAGTACACGTCACTACTGAACGCCCACGTTCCGTATAAGGGCATGAATCAGTTCGGCTCCGTCTCGAACCACACGCGACTGCACTGTACTGCACCACTGGTGTGATACTGGTGTTCTCCAGCTGCATGTGGCCTGTTCATGTATGTGCGGCAGTTAAACAAATCCCCTCCCAGTACACCACCGCCCATATAGGCACTCGGGAGATGAAATCCCACCAGGGTCTATCCTGGAGTCACCTTCCAGTTGGCCATACCTTCTGATTAGAAGCACAAACCACCTTAATTGGCTCCTTTCCACACGAAGGAACAGCGGTTCCTCTAGAGCTCCTCCTGGATTGCTGAGCTCTGTACCCGATCAGATAGAGTATGGCCCAGCAACCCACCAGAAAAAAACCATGATCCCAAGCTCTACGTCATAGTTCTTAGCAGGCATTAAAAGGTATTACTGGTATTACAATCTGAAAACGAGCAAGAAGGAGATACCAGGATATTGGTCGTTACACTAGAAGAGCTGGACAGGGACGTAGAAGGGCACCGATATTGAATGACCGATATGGGAGGAGAAATATCCAGCAGGCTACAGGTGTGTATATTTTTGAACACCAGTGATGATAATCTGGGGAGGCAGATCCTTGGACGATCATAGACCCATAGATTTAGATAGCAGGGTGAAATCCTCAGAGCCATCGTCAGACCTTCTGCTGGTGCAGGACACTGCACAGCGACATGTAGGCAGTTCCTGAAGAACAAAGGCGTTGATGCCCCATTGACCTTCTATCACGTTTCCCAGACCTGCATCCAATTGACAGACGCTGGGACCAAGTAGCGCCACAGACCGTCCTGGAGCTTATTGATGCCCTGGTCCAGGTCTTGTAGGAGAATATCCACCAGGACACAGTCCAGTTATTAAAATTATATCGCTGCCAACCATGATCATGAGGGGGTCTAACACTAAGCATTAAACAGAGCGATCATGTGACCGATTCCAACCGATTGATCTCCTGACTGATCCAATTTGCATGAGATTCATCAAGGCAACTCAAAGTGCCCCTGATGAGACGGTGGATAATGTCCTGGTGGATCTCCTCCTAGAAATGAATCAGGGCATTGGCAAGCTCGTTGGCAGTTTGTGACGCTACTAGGCGACGTCAGATGCTATGAAACAAAGTGCCAAAGGTTCCCAAAGGTACCCGATAGCATTCAGGTCTGGTGCACGTGAGAGACAGTCAACGGCGTCAACGGCATGAACGCCTCCGTTACCCAGAAACTGGCGGGCATTGTTCTGCACCGAGAAGAGCTCTGAGGATCTGATGACCTTGTCATCTCTCCTGATGACTCCCAGATCAGACCATCTGATAATGTACGAAACCTTGGTGTTGTCCTGGATGACCAGCTGACCTTCTGTCATAATGTAGCCAACATGACAAGATCGTGTCGGTTCCTCTTCTACAACATCAAGAAGATTCGTCCATTTCGCTGGTCCACTCACTTGTAATCTCACGGTTGGACGACTGCAACTCGCTCCTGGCAGGAGCTCCCATGTCCACTATTAAACCCTTACAACTCATCCGAAATGCAGCTGCTCGCCTGGTTTTCAACCACATCACCCCACTGCTGCGTTCTCATCATTGCCTTATAACACTGACGCTCGCCTACGAACCCAAGCTACCTCAAAGGTCTGATCAAACCTCGCTCCGTACCACTAGAGTCTCGCTCGACTTGATCCTCCACCCAGAACTCAAGGAAGACGAGCATCAGCATCAAGGCTCTCCTCTGTACCGGCACCCAAGTGGTGGAACTTCCCTAGTCTGTCCGAACTTCAAAACAGCCAGGAAGGATAAGAAGAGAGATCAATACCGCTAATTTTTGTCAATTTTATTGGCACCCAAGTTGGCGAAATTTAGAGATTTACATTCGCTTACATGCTTCATAACTGGACAGATTGATATTCTGAAATACACAGAAAATGTGAGGTAAAAATTTCAAAAAACTGCATTTTAAATACACAAATCGGACTTGTTTTGGATGTTCAGTGATTATTTTATCTTTATTTTATAAAAACAACGTTTAATTTGATAAAATAATGACCACAGCACTAACTGGGACATGTCCACTTCCCAAAATAATGAGGAGAACTGGGACAATTTATGACAGCGTTATCTAAAACTACAAAATTACAATAAAAATTATTATAAGGTCAACGAAAGAGTAAAAAGTATTAATATTTTAATTATATATGTATGCTAAGTGTTGACCAGTAGGTGCTAACTGAAAAGTTAAGTCAGCTAAAACCGGCTAATATTATTTATTCCTAACAGGCGGTTAAATTAATGATAAAACAAAAGCCAGAATGACTTATTTTTAATAATAAATCCAAAATTACACCATTTCTAAATAAAAAACAGCTGGGATATACAATAACCGCCTGAACGTTTTTTAATTAGCGTACCATTATATGCTAAACACGGCCTTAGTGATGATGCTATTTGGCTAAGCTAGCTCTTTATGAGCATTTTATACTTTAATAATGTCTGCTCTGAGTGTTATAACAAACTTGTTGTGAATTTAATATTATATATATTAAAAAAAACACACATTTTAATATTTTAGCCGCATTTTTGCTTTTTCTAATACGAACAGTGTGACAGTGCTAACCGGCTAACCATCCATATCAAACAGCAGCCGGTAGCTCCTTTTGAGCATTTTATCGTCAAATAATGTCTGCCAGTGTTATTACATACTTGTTGTGAATTTAATATTATATATATTTAAAAAAAAAAACACACACATTTTTAATATTTTGGAAGGCTTTTCGCTATGTAGTGTATTAATGCGAACACTGTGCAAGTGCTAACCGGCTAGCCATCTAGTCTAGTCCCATCATATCAAACATCAGCCGGTTTGTCTAGATCGGTTTAAACTGTGTCTGAATTAACACGTTTATATATTGATTGGTATCTTTAATGCTTTATAATTGCTCTAATGTAGCAGAAATGCCACTATTAAGTGCAGTTGTGTGTTGAGTACTATATAACACTATTGCGTAGTAACGTTACCTAGTAAAAATGCAAGAAAAAACAACAGCGATTGCTTTAAAATGTAGTATTTTAAGCAGTATGACAGCTCATGTGATTATAACCAGCGTGTTAGATAATATATGTCTGATTATCCACAGCTTTAGTGTAGCTGCAGCCTCCACGTGGACCGAACGCACACCGTGATTATAACGCCCCACAGCCGCTATGCTAAGCTAACACAGCGCGCACGTTATAACCGAGTAAGAAACGATATAAACACGTAGCTCGTACCTCTGATTGCTTCCTGACGGTATTGTCAGGGCTCATCAGGTTCCCCAGTAAGATGTAAAATTGCTGCCGCTCCGCCATTGCCGCAGGATCCAGAAAGAAACCAGCTGACGGAGGGAGGAGCCGAAATAAACGCGTGTTCTGTCACTTTTTGCCGCCGTTAGATTTTGCTACCGGGGCAGGAAGTTCAGTTCAGCCGTGACCTCAGGATTTTACATGACGTGTGTGGCTGTGACAGCAGTAGCATCAGAACGCATGCTAATATTAAATACAGAAATTCATTAAATAAAATAAAAGATCAAGCACAAACACACGTTAATAAGTTAAATAACATATAAATAAATCATATTTTAGATCAACCTGATGCTAAAAATGTTTTTTTGTACTAATTGCACCTAAATTCGTGCTGCATGTGGTACTTAACTATATTTGTTGCTTTTTTTAAATGTGAACTTTACCAACAAAATAAACGACTTATTATTTAATTAAATGATACTAAATTACCATTATATAATATATATTATGTTATACTGATCAGCCATAACATTAAAACCACCTCCTTGTTTCTACACTCACTGTCCATTTTATCAGCTCCACTTACCATATACAATTACTGACTGTAGTCCATCTGTTTCTCGGCATGCTTTGTTAGCTCCCTTTCATGCTCTTCTACGATGGTCAGGACCCTCACAGGACCACCACAGAGCAGGTATTATTTAGGCGGTGGATCATTCTCAGCACTGCATTGACACTGACATGGTGGTGGTGTGTTAGTGTGTGTTGTGCTGGTATGAGTGGATCAGACACAGCAGCGCTGCTGGAGTCTTTAAATACCGTGTCCACTCACTGTCCACTCTATTAGACACTCCTACCTAGTCGGTCCACCTTGTAGATGTAAAGTCAGAGGCGATCGCTCATCTCATCTATTGCTGCTGTTTGGTCTGAGTCGGTCATCTTGGCGCTGTTGGCTGGATCTATTTTTGGTTGTGGACTATTCTCAGTTTAACACACACTAACACACCACCACCATGTCAGTGTCACTGCAGTGCTGAGAATGATCCACCACCTAAGTAACACCTGCTCTGTGGTGGTCCTGTGGGGGTCCTGACCATTGAAGAACAGCATGAAAGGGGGCTAACAAAGCATGCAGAGAAACAAATAGACTAGTCAGTAATTGTAGAACTACAAAGCAGCCGGTCCCTGCTGCTGGGTCGATGCCCTTCCAGGGCCTGTGTCCTGGCATCTCCTTCATGCTGTTGAGACTGTGCTGGGAGACACAGCAAACCTTCTTGCGACCGCATGTATGGTTGTGCCATTCTGGAGGGCTGCGGATACCGCCTCGTGCTACCAGTAGTGACAAGGACACTAGCAAAACGCAAAACTAGAGAAGAATCAGTCAGGAAGGATACGGAGAGCGTATTTGTCTGTGGCCACCACCTGCAGAACCATTCCCTTTTTGGTGGTTGTCTTGCTGTTGCCTCTCACAATCGCTTATGCTTCCTAACTGGGCAGATTGATATCCCTAAAGTTGAACCTTATTTTTTTTAGCAGTGTATTATATACACTTGTCTTTTCTTAATTATTATTACTTCTTTAATTGAAAAATAAGTGCCTTAAAAAAGAAATCTGTGCTTTATCAACCGTCTTAAATCTTTATTTAACTGATAAAGGCAGAAAGAAAAGTAGAAGTATAAAATACAGAAAATTGTTGTCACTTAACACAGTCTTTTAGTCATATATGCAAAAAAAAAATACTTTTTATATAAGTCATAATAACAGAAACTCCAATACAATGATTTAGCCTGGTAGCGTGAGAGTAATGTACAGAATTATCACATGAAGCTATGTTAATATACTTTAGATATTATTATTATAATAGTGTCATTGATTCCTCTGGTCACCTTTTCTTGGCAAAAAGAGACTTCTAAATCTCTGCTTGAAGCGATCGCCTGCCAGTGTGTACAGACCCAAGTTGAACACAATGTTGAGCACTGCCACTGGCCTTGACATTATATAGGCCGCATGTACCCATTGCTTTATCGTGCAGAAGTCATCATTGTTTGTGTATATTCTCAGTGCTCTCAATACATGGAACGGAAGAAAGCAGACCACAAAGCAGATTATAATAAACGCAATGAGCTTCCTCGCCCTTACGCGGTGGCTTCTCTGAATGTGAGGGCCTTGAGCCAAGACCGTCGCTATGCGCGCGTAACAGACGCACACGATTACCAAGGGTAGCAGGAAGCCTATCGCCGTCAACATCCAGCTATACCACCACACTTTTTGGAAGTCGTTGCTGGCCAGATCGAGGCAGTGGGTGACGTTGTCCACCTGGACTGTAAAATCCATGATGAAAATGGGCACCATCAGTGAAACGGCCACGGACCAGGTTAAAACGCACGCGAGTATACCCCATCGTCTTTTCTGGACCCTGGCCGCCTGCGTCGGGTGCACGATAGCCACGTAACGGAACACAGCCAGGCAAGTGAGGAAGAAGACGCTGGCGTAGAGGTTGAAGTGGAACCCCAAGCGTACGAGCTGACACATGAATTCGCCCAGCGTCCAAGCCTTGAGGGAATAATAGTAGACCAGAAATGGCATGGTCAACATGTACAGGAGGTCAGTGGAGGCGAGGTTCACCATAATGATGCTGCTGGTTCTCCAGGGTCGGACCTTAGCCAAGTAGACTATTAGTGAAATCAGGTTACCCAGTACGCCTACTGTAAAAATGATACTATACATGACTGGTAGGTAGTAGTGCTTCACAGCGTATTCAAAGTTGCTGCCGTTCGAGTCATTGCAGGTAGCCATGTCTGTCGAGTCTGTGGAGGTAGAGAGTAAAAAGAAAGATTTAGAACTATATATAATAGCAGGACCCGTAACTGACGCAATTACGACCTCTGCCGGCTGATTGACGGCGTCTGTACAGAGACGAGGAAAGGGCGCGCGGATCAGGGTGTGTCTCTCCGTACACAGCGCTGATCCGCATTGCACTCGTCACGGTGTACGTAAGTGACGAGATGCATACAGCTGCTGCACGCGTGTCGGAGGGAGAGTGGGTTAGCTCTGTTCTCTTCGATCAGAGCGGGGATCGGCATTGGTGGAGAGGAAAGTACATAATTGGTTATATACAGTGGTGCTTGAAAATTTGTGAACCCTTTAGAATGATCTATATTTCTGCATAAATATGACCTAAAACATCATCAGATTTTCACACAAGTCCTAAAAGTAGATAAACTAATGAGACCAAAATATTATGCTCGGTCATTTATTTATTAAGGAAAATGATCCAATATTACATCTTCACAACACATGTTTGTGGAAGTGTATCATGGCACGAACAAAGGAGATTCCCGAGGACCTCAGAAAAAGAGTTGTTGATCCTCCTCAAACTGGAAAAGGTTACAAAACCATCTCTAAAGAGTTTGGACTCCACCAATCCACAGTCAGACAGATTGTGTACAAATGGAGGGAATTCAAGACCACTGTTACCCTCCCCGAGAGTGGTCGACCAACAAAGATCACTCCAAGAGCAAGGCGTGTAATAGTCGGCGAGGTCACAAAGGACCCCAGGGTAACTTCTGAGCAATTGACGGCCTCTCTCACATTGGCTAATGTTAACGTTCATGAGTCCAGCAATGGTGTGCATGGCAGGGTTGCAAGGAGAAAGCCACTGCTCTCCAAAAAGAACATCGCTGCTCGTCTGCAGTTTGCTACAGGTCACGTGGACAAGCCAGAAGGCTACTGGAAGAATGTTATGAAAAGCGTTATGTTCGGAGAAAGGAAAACACTGCATTCCAGCATAAGAACCTTTATCCCATCTGTGAAACACGGTGGTGGTAGTATCATGGTTTGGGCCTGTTTTGCTGCATCTGGGCCAGGACGGCTTGCCATCATCGACGGAACAATGAATTCTGAATTATATCAGAGAATTCTTAAGGAAAATGTCAGGACATCTGTCCATGAACTGAATCTCAAGAGAAGGTGGGTCATGCAGCGAGACAACGACCCTAAGCACACAAGTCGTTCTACCAAAGAATGGTTAAAGAAGAATAAAGTTCATGTTTTGGAATGGCCGAGTCAAAGTCCTGACCTTAATCCAATGGAAATGTTGTGGAAGGACCTGAAGCGAGCAGTCAATGTGAGGAAACCCACCAACATCCCAGAGTTGAAGCTGTTCTGTTCGGAGGAATGGGCTAAAATTCTTCCAGGGGGGGGGCAGTTATTGTGATTTGCCACTCACAAATATGTAATATTGGATCATTTTCCTCAATAAATAAATGACAGAGTATAATATTTTGGTCTCATTAGTTTAACTGGGTTCTCTTTATCTACTTTTAGGACTTGTGTGAAAATCTGATGATGTTTTAGGTCATATTTATGCAGAAATATAGAAAATTCTAAAGGGTTCACAAACTTTCAAGCACCACTGTACATACATAATGATTTTTGTTGGCATTATACAGTGTATCACAAAAGTGAGTACACCCCTCACATTTCTGCAGATATTTAAGTATATCTTTTCATGGGACAACACTGACAAAATGACACTTTGACACAATGAAAAGTAGTCTGTGTGCAGCTTATATAACAGTGTACATTTATTCTTCCCTCAAAATAACTCAATATACAGCCATTAATGTCTAAACCACCGTTTCTTGTGTAGAGACTTCAGAAGAGGCTTCCTTCTGGGGTGACAGCTATGCAGACCAATTTGATGTAGTGTGCGGCGTATGGTCTGAGCACTGACAGGCTGACCCCCCACCTTTTCAATCTCTGCAGCAATGCTGACAGCACTCCTGCGCCTATCTTTCAAAGACAGCAGTTGGATGTGACGCTGAGCACGTGCACTCGGCTTCTTTGGACGACCAACGCGAGGTCTGTTCTGAGTGGACCCTGCTCTTTTAAAACGCTGGATGATCTTGGCCACTGTGCTGCAGCTCAGTTTCAGGGTGTTGGCAATCTTCTTGTAGCGCAACAATTCGTCTTTTAAGATCCTCAGAGAGTTCTTTGCCATGAGGTGCCATGTTGGAACTTTCAGTGACCAGTATGAGAGAGTGTGAGAGCTGTACTACTAAATTGAACACACCTGCTCCCTATGCACACCTGAGACCTAGTAACACTAACGAGTCACATGACATTTTGGAGGGAAAATGACAAGCAGTGCTCAATTTGGACATTTAGGGGTGTAGTCTCTTAGGGGTGTACTCACTTTTGTTGCCGGTGGTTTAGACATTAATGGCTGTATATTGAGTTATTTTGAGGGAAGAATAAATTTACACTGTTATATAAGCTGCACACAGACTACTTTGCATTGCGTCAAAGTGTCATTTTGTCAGTGTTGTCCCATGAAAAGATATACTTAAATATCTGCAGAAATGTGAGGGGTGTACTCACTTTTGTGATACACTGTATGTAGCCAATCAGAATGTTTGTAACATGGCCCATACATATATATATATATATGAGTCATCCTATAATTTGGGGTACATTCCATGTCCAATGATAATAATTAAATTTATTCTACTAAACTATTTTCTTCAGAAATGTCATATTTTACCTATAAATGGAAAACATGTTGTAATATCACAAAAACATGATGTGCATCCTATGCTTCATTTAGCTTGAAATTTGTCATGATGTTCCTAAATGAACAGTTTTTGCTGTGTCCGTTTTTTAAGTTGAGGGGGCCTTGGTTTCAAAATAATGAATAAAATTATTAGTTTAAATACTAAAGAAAAATATTTTTTTTTTTAATTGAGTTTGTCTTTTAAATAATTTAAATATCTTTATTTATTAATGTCCGCAAAAGTTCTGTCAACTATGTTACTAACAGAACTCCACTCAGCAACTCAAAAATGGTTTGTTCTAAAACTATGTGACCAGCATTACATGATATCATTTTTCTCTGTGGAGGGTATATTGAACAAACTGTGGTGAATGTTCTCTTATTTTTAAAAATATTTTATCTATAATAGAACATTGTCAATGAGTATATTAATTGACCGTCAACTATGTTACATACGTTGTTATGGTTACAATTTTTTTTATAATTTTAATTCAAATGTATGTTCAAATTAGACATTATTCTGTTCAAGAAACTCATTTACAAATGAGTCAATAACCATCCAGCTGTGTTACTGAACTTGAATAAATGTACAGCTGCTCTTTAACAAGGGCCTTCATGGTCGGATAATCTTATTCCTTCACATTCAGCGTTAAGCCCTGAACAATAATAACAACAAATTAAAAAACTGTTATATTTTTTTGTTTCTTTGATATATTGTACAGTCGTATCAGTCGACTTATTAGGAGTGTTTTTAACTTTAATTTGATTCACTTTAATTACTTGCTCCCATCAGTAGAAACCCAGCAGTAAGATGTGTCTTCTAGTGCTTGCTGAGCAGTTTCCACAGAATGCAGCGCCATCACGGTGTTGACAATAGTGATGGGAATTATGGCTCCTTGAAGGGAGTCGGATCTTTTGGCTCGGTTCCTTTTAAAGAGCCGTTCAAAATGACTCTCCGTTCTTCGGGAGGCGCTACTGGGTCAACTATGAGACAGCCCCGATATTAATATCACTTTTACTGGAAATGCGTGGATTACATTTGATAAGAAGTGAGCAGAAATAAAATATATATATATATTATAACGGCTCCCTGAGGCGCGACTCGGTTCCTTTAGTTCATTTCAAAGAGCCGTTAGATGGAATCGCGAACGACCCATCACTAGAACTTGATTCGAAAAAAAAAAGCTAATAAACCTCTCGCACACACCAAAGGATATGGGTGAGAACAGAACTTTTAGGAGCTGCTAACTGTTCGTGTCACAAACACATTAATGTTCCCTACATAGTGCACTAGATTGTATATTAGAAAATAATTTATGTTCCTTACTTAGTGCACTAGATAGTGTACTAGATAATAGACTTATGTTTCTTACAAAATGCTTTAGGTAGCGTATTAGTTAACGGATTTATGTTCCCTACACAGTGCACTAGATTGTATATCAGATCACGGATTTATGTTCCCTACATAGTGCACTAGATTGTATATCAGATAACGGATTCAGGTTCCCTACATAGTGCACTAGAAAGTATAACTAGATGATGATTTGTGTTCCTTACATAGTGCACTAGATAGTGTATTACATAATTAATTATGTTCCCTACATAGTGCACTAGATTGTAAATCAGATCACGGATTTATGTTCCCTACATAGTGCACTAGATTGTATATCAGATCACGGATTTATGATCCCTACATAGTGCACTAGATTGTATATCAGATAACGGATTTAGGTTCCCTACATAGTGCACTAGAAAGTATAACTAGATGATGATTTGTGTTTCTTTACGTAGTGCACTAGATAGTGTATTACATAATTAATTATGTTCCCTACATAGTGCACTAGATTGTATATCAGATCACGGATTTAGGTTCCCTACATAGTGCACTAGACAGTATATTAGACAATTGATCTATGTTCCCTACACAGTGAGCTAGATTGTGTATCAGATAACGGATTTAATACGCGTGTGTGTGCGTGTGTGTCGCTCTCGGCCGCTCGTTCTAGATTCCGGGAGATTTTACCTGACCCGCGGGCATCAGGGAGCCGCTACGTATACGGGATATACGGGATGTCTGAAACAGATGCACTCCTAAAACGACCTAAAAGCAAATCAATGCAAAAACACACACACCGGACAGTGAGTGCAGATTAGAGAAGCCGAATCCCGGACTTTTTTGGAGATTTCAAAAGGTCTCAAAAAGAGGACGTCTGGGAAAAAGAGGACGTATGGTCACCCTAAATAAATGTGCTCAGGAATTGAAAGTAAATGCTGTCAGAATGTTGAAAATATGAATATGAATTGTTCCTCTAAGCCGGTAAGCCACCTTAACAATAGAGCCACCTCACACCTACACAAAAACCAGATCTTCAGAACACAAGAATTTAAAGAACTAAATATATTTTCTTCCTTCCTTCTGAACATGATTCATTCCAAAATCACCTGTTTGAAATAACATCATTATTTAGTTTTTTTTTTACCTCATCCCTTTACCTTGCCAACTTTTTTAGAGTGTGTTGTAATCCTGAAATACATGTACACTGATCAGCCATAACATTAAAACCACCTCCTTGTTTCTACACTCACTGTCCATTTTATCAGCTCCACTTCCCATATAGAAGCACTTTGTAGTTCTACAATTACTGCCTGTGGTCCATCTGTTTCTCAGCATGCTTTGTTAGCCCCCTTTCACGCTGTTCTTCAATGGTCAGGACCCCCCACAGGACCACCACAGAGCAGGTATTATTTAGGTCGGGGGAGTCAAACTCGATCCGGCCCGCCACGTCATTTGATGTGGCCCGCGAGCGAGAGCTTAAGCGACTGTACGATTGTTGTGATGGTTCGAGTCGTTACAGAGACGCACTTATAAGTTAATGGGACTCCTGCGCCTTTAAGCAGCAACCGGCGACATCGTAGTCATGGCAACTAACTTTGACCTTGAACTTTGTGACTTTTACGGCAAAAGAACGCGTGTAGTAATGTAAACAATTATAATAAATATAAATAATTATCTTGTAATATAGTACCAAAGCATCGTCTGTAAGTAGTGGCGTTTATATTCTCAGTTGTTAGTAAATGTTTAGTGAGTATATTACAGCGTTTTAGTTACAAATTAAATACAATTGTTACCGTTACTATAGCAATTAGTATCTTTACACAGAATGCTAACTCGTTAGTGCTATTTTACGTTTGGTTAAATCTCATATTGTACCAGATGTAAGTTCAGAAGTTCTTTATTGTTTTTATTGTTTGTATTTTTACTTCATTCTGGTGCACACAGTGTATCACACAGCTGGGGAGCAAATAAACCGACTGTATTCTGAAGAGAGCTGTTATGAGGCCGTGTCTGTGGTAAAGGAGGACGATATAAATGCGGATTTCAGCCACTAAGAAAAACAACAGACTGCAATCACAGCAGGACACGTTACAATCGGCCCTTTGAGGGCCACAATATTGCTGATGTGGCCCTCGGTGAAAATTAGTTTGACACCCCTGATTTAGGTGGTGGATCATTCTCAGTACTGCACTGACATGACACTGATATGGTGGTGGTGAATAGTCCACCGACCAAACACCATCCAGCCAACAGCGGCCCGTGGGCAGCGTCCGGTGACCACCGATGAAAATCTAGAAGACGGCCGACTCGAACAGCAGCGATAGATGAGATGAGCGATCGTCTCTGACTTTACATCTACAAGGTGGACCGACTAGGTAGCAGTGTCTAATAATAATAATAATAATAATAGAATTTTATTTATAAGCGCCTTTCAGGTCACCCAAGGACACCGTACAATAAGGTACGTAAAAACAGATGAATACAGAGAACACAGAAGAGCACAACAAGCCAAAGAGACCAGGAATAAAAAGAGTACAGAGATTAAGATAAAAACTATGAACTATGGAATGCAGTCCTAAAAAGTACTTTTTTAAAATTTTTAAAAATTTTAAAAATATACGGGATGTCTGAAACAGATGCACTCCTAAAACGACCTAAAAGCAAATCAATGCAAAAACACACACACCGGACAGTGAGTGCAGATTAGAGAAGCCGAATCCCGGACTTTTTTGGAGATTTCAAAAGGTCTCAAAAAGAGGACGTCTGGGAAAAAGAGGACGTATGGTCACCCTAAATAAATGTGCTCAGGAATTGAAAGTAAATGCTGTCAGAATGTTGAAAATATGAATATGAATTGTTCCTCTAAGCCGGTAAGCCACCTTAACAATAGAGCCACCTCACACCTACACAAAAACCAGATCTTCAGAACACAAGAATTTAAAGAACTAAATATATTTTCTTCCTTCCTTCTGAACATGATTCATTCCAAAATCACCTGTTTGAAATAACATCATTATTTAGTTTTTTTTTTACCTCATCCCTTTACCTTGCCAACTTTTTTAGAGTGTGTTGTAATCCTGAAATACATGTACACTGATCAGCCATAACATTAAAACCACCTCCTTGTTTCTACACTCACTGTCCATTTTATCAGCTCCACTTCCCATATAGAAGCACTTTGTAGTTCTACAATTACTGCCTGTGGTCCATCTGTTTCTCAGCATGCTTTGTTAGCCCCCTTTCACGCTGTTCTTCAATGGTCAGGACCCCCCACAGGACCACCACAGAGCAGGTATTATTTAGGTCGGGGGAGTCAAACTCGATCCGGCCCGCCACGTCATTTGATGTGGCCCGCGAGCGAGAGCTTAAGCGACTGTACGATTGTTGTGATGGTTCGAGTCGTTACAGAGACGCACTTATAAGTTAATGGGACTCCTGCGCCTTTAAGCAGCAACCGGCGACATCGTAGTCATGGCAACTAACTTTGACCTTGAACTTTGTGACTTTTACGGCAAAAGAACGCGTGTAGTAATGTAAACAATTATAATAAATATAAATAATTATCTTGTAATATAGTACCAAAGCATCGTCTGTAAGTAGTGGCGTTTATATTCTCAGTTGTTAGTAAATGTTTAGTGAGTATATTACAGCGTTTTAGTTACAAATTAAATACAATTGTTACCGTTACTATAGCAATTAGTATCTTTACACAGAATGCTAACTCGTTAGTGCTATTTTACGTTTGGTTAAATCTCATATTGTACCAGATGTAAGTTCAGAAGTTCTTTATTGTTTTTATTGTTTGTATTTTTACTTCATTCTGGTGCACACAGTGTATCACACAGCTGGGGAGCAAATAAACCGACTGTATTCTGAAGAGAGCTGTTATGAGGCCGTGTCTGTGGTAAAGGAGGACGATATAAATGCGGATTTCAGCCACTAAGAAAAACAACAGACTGCAATCACAGCAGGACACGTTACAATCGGCCCTTTGAGGGCCACAATATTGCTGATGTGGCCCTCGGTGAAAATTAGTTTGACACCCCTGATTTAGGTGGTGGATCATTCTCAGTACTGCACTGACATGACACTGATATGGTGGTGGTGAATAGTCCACCGACCAAACACCATCCAGCCAACAGCGGCCCGTGGGCAGCGTCCGGTGACCACCGATGAAAATCTAGAAGACGGCCGACTCGAACAGCAGCGATAGATGAGATGAGCGATCGTCTCTGACTTTACATCTACAAGGTGGACCGACTAGGTAGCAGTGTCTAATAATAATAATAATAATAATAGAATTTTATTTATAAGCGCCTTTCAGGTCACCCAAGGACACCGTACAATAAGGTACGTAAAAACAGATGAATACAGAGAACACAGAAGAGCACAACAAGCCAAAGAGACCAGGAATAAAAAGAGTACAGAGATTAAGATAAAAACTATGAACTATGGAATGCAGTCCTAAAAAGTACTTTTTTAAAATTTATTTATTTATTTTATTTATTTATTTTAATTATCTATTTTTTTCCCACTTTTTCCCCCCAATTTTTTATCCCTATTCTAGTCATGTTCAATTACCCTGATTGTGTCCTCTGTACTGATTCGACCCCTCCGGCACACAATCGGTACAGCCTGCATTTTTCACCCGCACGAGCCGAGATCATACGCCGAGAGACGCTGCGCACGGAGGGTCACGCCCCCCTCGACGTTATTCCTCAGCCCTGTGCAGGCGCCGTCAGTCAACCGGCAGGGGCCGCAGTCGCACCAGTTATGAGGACCTATGCTCCGACTCTACCCCCTAACCCTGAACAACAGCCGAACGTTGTTCACACTGCCGCCCCAACCCGGTCGGAGAGGCAGAGCTGAGTTTCGATACGATGCATCTAGCGTACTTTACCGCTGCGCCACCTGAGCGGCCAAAAGATGAGTTTTTAAGTGTTTCTTAAAAACAGATAATGAGGAGCTCGTGCGGAGGGAAAGTGGCATAGAGTTCCATCATTTAGGACCTGCCACACTCTGGTCTGGTTGATGGAACGGACAGTAAATGGGCATCAGCAGACCGGAGTGAACGTGCAGGACAGTATGGAGTGAGGGGGTTGTGTGTTCCCAGGGTTTAGTGTTGCTGCTGAATTCTGAACATACTGGAGTTTTTTTTTAAGCTGCTGGAAGGAAGCCCAACCAGCACAGAGTTGCAGTAATCCAGTCGAGATGTAATGAATGCATGAATAAGGGTTTCAGCCACAGGGTCAGTGAGAGCCTCCAGGGAAAGTGTAGAGTCTAAAATCACACCAAGGTTGCGAACCTGGGTCACTGAGGATGTGATAAAACCTGGGAAAGATAGCGTGGGGTGAGCAATTCTCTTCAGAATGGAAGCAGAAACAATGAGAATGGCTTCAGATTTGCTCCTGTTTAGTTTGAGGACATTTCTGGTCATCCAGCTGTTGATATCGGCCAGACAACTGACCAGAGAGTCAGGAGGCAGAGAGTCAGAGGGCTTAGCGCAGATATAAATCTGAGTGTAATCTGCATGGCACTCCCACTGTCGAATGATGTCACCAAGTAGGAGTAGATAAATGATCAAAAGAAGGGGGCCAAGAACCGAGCCCTGGGGGACACCAGAAGAGAGAGAGAGAGGACATCAGACCTAAAGCCACCTATCGAGACAAACCGTTGCCTACGGGTGAGATAGGACTGAAGCCATGCTATTGCCATATCAGTTATACCAGTCCAGGTCTCCAATGCAGCAGTAAGATCGAGGAGAATGAAGACGTTGACTAGACCGCCAGTCGACTGCCAGAAGTTTCCGTACTGGAGTTATAGCGGGCAGTTTTAAGCCGATAGAGTGGACAGTGAGTGGACATAGTATTTAAAGACTCCAGCACAACACACACTAACACACCAGCACCATGTCAGTGTCACAGCGGTGCTGAGAATGATCCACCACCTAAATAATACCTGCTCTGTGGGGGGTCCTGACCCTTGAAGAACAGCATGAAAGGGGGCTAACAAAGCATGTATAAATAGATGGACTACAGTCAGTAATTGTAGAACCACAAAGTGCTTCTATATGGTAAGTGGAGCTGATAACATGGAGTTTTAGTTATATCTAAAATATCGCCTAGACATCTGAGCAATCTTAAAGCTAATTATTAGAAAACGAATTAATTAATTAATCATTAATAACTTACATCAGTTCGTTTCTTGAGGTCGGATGTGTAGATTTAAATCCCAATATTCCCGTTTCTTCAGGTGATCACAAGAGGCACTTCTCTTCACCATACGAACAGTCCTTCAGTTCGACATACTACAACATGACATAAGACATATGACCGCGGATGATTTCGTCACCACCGTCGTTCTATGGCACCGGAATAGCGGGCGTGGTCACTGTCGCTTTTTCTGTATGCGACGTGAAATCATTCTTATCATGTCTGACATGCCTGGAGTTGGGTGTAAATAAAATGCAATAATCGCTGCTGGAGAACTTGTGTGCACCATAATATACATAATATACATAATATACACAATATACACAATATACATAATATATATCATATACATAGCGGCTCCCTGATGCCCGCAAGTCAGATAAAATCTACCGGAATCTAGAACGAGCGGCCAAGAGCGACACAAACGTGCACGCAGGCGACACAGACTTTATTCCCCGATCGCGTGTTAAATCCGTTATCTGATATACAATCTAGCGCACTATGTAGGGAACATAAATCCGTTATCTGATATACAATCTAGCGCACTATGTAGGGAACATGAATCCGTTATCTGATATACAATCTAGCGCATTATGTAGGGAACATAAATCCGTGATCTGATATACAATCTAGCGCACTATGTAGGGAACATAAATCCGTTATCTGATATACAATCTAGCGCACTATGTAGGGAACATAAATCCGTGATCTGATATACAATCTAGCGCACTATGTAGGGAACATAAATCCGTTATCTGATATACAATCTAGCGCACTATGTAGGGAACATAAATCCGTGATCTGATATACAATCTAGCGCACTATGTAGGGAACATAAATCCGTGATCTGATATACAATCTAGCGCACTATGTAGGGAACATAAATCCGTTATCTGATATACAATCTAGCGCACTATGTAGGGAACATAAATCCGTTATCTGATATACAATCTAGTGCACTACGTAGGGAACATAAATCCGTGATCTGATATACAATCTAGCGCACTATGTAGGGAACATAAATCCGTTATCTGATATACAATCTAGCGCACTATGTAGGGAACATAAATCCGTTATCTGATATACAATCTAGCGCACTATGTAGGGAACATAAATCCGTTATCTGATATACAATCTAGCGCACTATGTAGGGAACATAAATCCGTGATCTGATATACAATCTAGTGCACTATGTAGGGAACATAAATCCGTTATCTGATATACAATCTAGTGCACTATGTAGGGAACATAAATCCGTTATCTGATATACAATCTAGCGCACTATGTAGGGAACATAAATCCGTTATCTGATATACAATCTAGCGCACTATGTAGGGAACATAAATCCGTTATCTGATATACAATCTAGCGCACTATGTAGGGAACATAAATTCGTGATCTGATATACAATCTAGCGCACTATGTAGGGAACATAAATTCGTTATCTGATATACAATCTAGCGCACTATGTAGGGAACATAAATCCGTTATCTGATATACAATCTAGCGCACTATGTAGGGAACATAAATCCGTGATCTGATATACAATCTAGTGCACTATGTAGGGAACATAAATCCGTTATCTGATATACAATCTAGCGCACTATGTAGGGAACATAAATCCGTTATCTGATATACAATCTAGTGCACTACGTAGGGAACATAAATCCGTGATCTGATATACAATCTAGCGCACTATGTAGGGAACATAAATCCGTTATCTGATATACAATCTAGCGCACTATGTAGGGAACATAAATCCGTTATCTGATATACAATCTAGCGCACTATGTAGGGAACATAAATCCGTTATCTGATATACAATCTAGCGCACTATGTAGGGAACATAAATCCGTGATCTGATATACAATCTAGTGCACTATGTAGGGAACATGATTAATTATGTAATATACTATCTAGTGCACTATGTAAGGAACATGAATCCGTGATCTGATATACAATCTAGTGCACTATGTAGAGAACATAAAACTATTATCTAGTACACTATCTAGTGCACTAAGTAAGGAACATAAATTCATATCTAAAATACTATGTAGTGCACTATGTAGGGAACATAAATCTATTATCTTGCACACTATCTAGTGCACTATGTATAGAACATTAATGTGTTTGTGACGCGAACAGTTAGCTTAGTAGCTCAGTTAGCAGCTCCTAAAAGTTCTGTTATCACCCATAATCCTTTGGTGTGTGCGAGAGTTTTTTTTTTTTAGCTTTTTGGGGTTGTTTTTGGGCTTGGGGGGTCGGGGTCGAGGTCCGGGTCCGGGGGTACGTCCCTGAAATGAGTTTTTGCAACTTGGGATGTCTGAAAATATCCGAGTAAAAGTAAAAGTATGCATTTTATTTAGGATATGTAATGGAGTAAAACTGAAAGTGCATAATAGTGTGCAGCACTGCATAAGGGCACGCTGGCTCGGTGGGTAGCACTGACTCCTCACAGCAAGAAGGTCCTGGGTTCGATCGGTCCTTTCTGTGTGGGTTTCCTCCAGGAGCTCCGGTTTCCCTCCCACAGTCCAAAAACATGCAGTCGGGTTAAATGGAGACACTGAATTTCCGTATAGGTGAATGGGGGTGTATGTGTGTGTCTGCCCCGCGATGGACTGGCGTCCTGTCCAGGGTGTTACTGTGTGCCTTGCGCCCATTGAAAAGCTGCCATAGGCTCCAGCACACAACAACCCCCCTTTTTCTCCCCCTGTAGCGCATCCAATTGTTCAATCTGCATCGTGCCTCCTCCCTGTCTACGCCGAACTCCGCAAGCTAACCAACATCCCCTCCGAAACACTGGCAGCAGCCGGATGCAGCTTTGCCACCCACACATTGATGAGTTTGGCGCCACCTAGCGTTGCATGCGGAGAGACGCACCCTAAGGGCACTCTTTCCTCATCTCTTATGTAGGCGCCTCTTAATCAGCCGGCAGAGAACGTAATCGCATTCTGACAGAGAGAGACCCACCCGCTCCGGTCTCCAATCCCACCCCCCCACCTGAACAACAGGCCAATCGTTGTTCATATAGCCGCCAAGCCTTCGACCGGCTAAAGGCAGAGCTGGATTCGAAACGACGCACTTTCGAAGTCCAGCTCTGGTTGCAGCGCGTGATTTTACCGCTACGCCACCTGAGCGGCTAACAGCACGGCCTTTTCACACCACAACGTATGTTTTGTATTAGGAATTTTAATTCGCTACATTTTAAATAACATCCGTTACTGAGTAAAAACGCAATGCTGCAGTGAATTCCGCGATGGGGAGTCGGATCTTTTAGCTCGGTTCCTTTTAAAGAGCCTTATATACAGTATATACTGTATATATATATATATATATATATATATATATATATACTGTATATATATATATATACAGGGGTTGGACAAAATAACTGTGCAGGCCATGGGAGATGTTCAACTTCACTTTCATGTTCATCAAACCAATCTTTCACCAGTCTTGCTGTGTGTATTGGTGCATCGTCATCCTGATACACGGCACCGCCATTGGCAGTGACGCGCCCATCTAGCACAAGTATTGGGCCAAGGGAATGCCATGATATGGCAGCCCAAACCATCACTGATCCACCCCCATGCTTCACTCTGGGCATGCAACAGTCTGGGTGGTACGCTTCTTTGGGGCTTCTCCACACCGTAACTCTCCCGGATGTGGGGAAAACAGTAAAGGTGGACTCATCAGAGAACAATACATGTTTCACATTGTCCACAGCCCAAGATTTGCGCTCCTTGCACCATTGAAACCGACGTTTGGCATCGGCACGAGTGACCAAAGGTTTGGCTATAGCAGCCCGGCCGTGTATATCGACCCTGTGGAGCTCCCGACGGACAGTTCTGGTGGAAACAGGAGAGTCGAGGTGCACATTTAATTCTGCCGTGATTTGGGCAGCCGTGGTTTTATGTTTTTTGGATACAATCCGGGTTAGCACCCGAACATCCCTTTCAGACAGCTTCCTCTTGCGTCCACAGTTAATCCTGTTGGATGTGGTTTGTCCTTCTTGGTGGTATGCTGACATTACCCTGGATACCGTGGCTCTTGATACATCACAAAGACTTGCTGTCTTGGTCACAGATGCGCCAGCAAGACGTGCACCAACAATTTGTCCTCTTTTGAACTCTGGTATGGCACCCATAATGTTGTGTGCATTGCAATATTTTGAGCAAAACTGTGCTCTTACCCTGCTAATTGAACCTTCACACTCTGCTCTTACTGGTGCAATGTGCAATTAATGAAGATTGGCCACCAGACTGGTCCAATTTAGCCATGAAACCTCCCACACTAAAATGACAGGTGTTTCAGTTATTTTGTCCAACCCCTGTATATATATATATACATATATATATATACATATATATATATATATATATATACATATATATACAGTGTATCACAAAAGTGAGTACACCCCTCACATTTCTGCAGATATTTAAGTATATCTTTTCATGGGACAACACTGACAAAATGACACTTTGACACAATGAAAAGTAGTCTGTGTGCAGCTTATATAACAGTGTAAATTTATTCTTCCCTCAAAATAACTCAATATACAGCCATTAATGTCTAAACCACCGGCAACAAAAGTGAGTACACCCCTAAGAGACTACACCCCTAAATGTCCAAATTGAGCACTGCTTGTCATTTTCCCTCCAAAATGTCATGTGATTTGTTAGTGTTACTAGGTCTCAGGTGTGCATAGGGAGCAGGTGTGTTCAATTTAGTAGTACAGCTCTCACACTCTCTCATACTGGTCACTGAAAGTTCCAACTTGGCACCTCATGGCAAAGAACTCTCTGAGGATCTTAAAAGACGAATTGTTGCGCTACATGAAGATGGCCAAGGCTACAAGAAGATTGCCAACACCCTGAAACTGAGCTGCAGCACAGTGGCCAAGATCATCCAGCGTTTTAAAAGAGCAGGGTCCACTCAGAACAGACCTCGCGTTGGTCGTCCAAAGAAGCTGAGTGCACGTGCTCAGCGTCACATCCAACTGCTGTCTTTGAAAGATAGGCGCAGGAGTGCTGTCAGCATTGCTGCAGAGATTGAAAAGGTGGGGGGTCAGCCTGTCAGTGCTCAGACCATACGCCGCACACTACATCAAATTGGTCTGCATGGCTGTCACCCCAGAAGGAAGCCTCTTCTGAAGTCTCTACACAAGAAAGCCCGCAAACAGTTTGCTGAAGACATGTCAACAAAGGACATGGATTACTGGAACCATGTCCTATGGTCTGATGAGACCAAGATTAATTTGTTTGGTTCAGATGGTCTCAAGCATGTGTGGCGGCAATCAGGTGAGGAGTACAAAGATAAGTGTGTCATGCCTACAGTCAAGCATGGTGGTGGGAATGCCATGGTCTGGGGCTGCATGGGTGCAGCAGGTGTTGGGGAGTTACATTTCATTGAGGGACACATGAACTCCAATATGTACTGTGAAATACTGAAGCAGAGCATGATCCCCTCCCTCCGGAAACTGGGTCGCAGGGCAGTGTTCCAGCATGATAATGACCCCAAACACACCTCTAAGACGACCACTGCTTTATTGAAGAGGCTGAGGGTAAAGGTGATGGACTGGCCAAGCATGTCTCCAGACCTAAACCCAATAGAACATCTTTGGGGCATCCTCAAGCGGAAGGTGGAGGAGTGCAAAGTCTCAAATATCCGCCAGCTCCGTGATGTCGTCATGGAAAAGCATTCCAGTGGCAACCTGTGAAGCTCTGGTAAACTCCATGCCCAGGAGAGTTAAGGCAGTTCTGGGAAATAATGGTGGCCACACAAAATATTGACACTTCAGGAACTTTCACTAAGGGGTGTACTCACTTTTGTTGCCGGTGGTTTAGACATTAATGGCTGTATATTGAGTTATTTTGAGGGAAGAATAAATTTACACTGTTATATAAGCTGCACACAGACTACTTTTCATTGTGTCAAAGTGTCATTTTGTCAGTGTTGTCCCATGAAAAGATATACTTAAATATCTGCAGAAATGTGAGGGGTGTACTCACTTTTGTGATACACTGTATATATATATATATATATATATATATATATATATATATATATATATATATACACAGTATATATATATATATATATATATATACACACCAGTGGCGATTTCTCTAAGACTGCAAGGGAAGCTCAGCTTCCCCTAAAATGTCAAAAATTAAATGGTCAAATATGTACAGTTGTGTTAACATTTCATTGACTACAAATGCGTTAGAACACGTTCATCTGGAAGACGAGTTCGTTCAGAATAAGCTACTTATCACAAATCGACTGACTCGAACTTCTCATACGTTCCCGGAGCATCGATGCATTTGCCCGCAGAAGCTGAGCGTCTCTTCACTTCTATGGGCTGCATGGAAGGGTTTTTTTCATCGCTTCGAAACTCGCCGGTCATTGGATAAATGCCACGATTTTGTCCCGCCCCCGGACGCTGAGCGTCTCTGGGGGTGAATGGAGCTGTGGGCGGGTCTGGATCGGTCGAAAGGCTGAATCCCGTTTTGATTGACAGCTATTTTGAGATCTACACCGTCACTTAATCACTGGGAGCTTCAGTCCCATCGCGGATTTTGCGAGTGAAGTCGAAAGACAAACTGCAACCCATTTTAGGCCATTTTCTTGAAAAGGAACGGAGGGCAGAATTAATAAATTTACAAATTGGATGACGTAAGCCGACAACGAGCTTCCCCTCTTTGAAAGACCAGCAGCCGCCACTGATATACATATATACAACGACTCCCAGAAGCACGACTCGGTTCCTTTATTTCAGTTTTCAGTAGAATCGAATCATTCTACGACACATTACTAATGGTTATACAGTTTGAAAAAGTTTTATGGGACTAAAATGACACATGACACATCCCTAAATGTTTTAAATGTTGTATCAACATGTTTTTTCTATTATATTTTAATTAAAAACAACTATTGTAAGATTTATATCCACTTGTCCTGTTTGCATTACACAGGACCCCCTTCCTGTTAAAAAGTAACTAAGTAACGTTTACTCTGAGTATATTTTAAATGAGTTACTTTTTACTTGAGTACTCTTTCCACCTCTACAGCGCAGCCTTGTTTTCCTAACTGCACAATGACCGGAAGTGTGCAGATTAACATATACAAATAACACAATAATAAATAACTAATAAATAACTCAATTCTATCTTTTAATCCTTAATTGATTTTATTTTTAGCTTTTTCTCCTTTTCCTTTCATATTCGCTTATTATTTTTATTCATAGCAGCAACTCATTCGTCATGGGACTACTTTTTGGCGGAAGGTATTGTCAATATTAAAGCATATTCAATATGAAATTCAGGGCTTTTTTGATTTATTTTCTTTATTTATTTTGTATAAACTGTTGTATAAAAGCAATAGAACACTTGAGGTCGAGTGTTATCGCGAATAACATCACGGCTGTGATGATCTACTGTACTGTACTCGCCTTCAGATCGTGCCTGCGACCGAATCACAGCCGCGATGTTATTCGCGATAACGCACTCCCTCTCGTGTTCTATTGCTTAAATAACTACTCGGTTAGATTATTGTAATGCTCCTCTAACTGGATGCTCTGGTAGATCCATGGACAGACTCCAGTTGGTTCAAAATGCAGCAGCTTGAGTGCTTGATCATATCAGTCCTGTTCTATCATCTGTACACTGGCCAGTTGGCTGCGGAAGCATTGATTACAAAATACTTATTTTACTAACTTATAAAGCGCTACATGGTCTGTACCGCAGTATCTGAGTGAGCTTATTGAGCACTACAACCCGGCGCGTCCTCTTCGTTCACAAGATGCAGGGTTACTTGATTAACGGCGTCCCCTCGAAGTCCGAGGATAGATCTCCAGTGCGATGCTTGCATATTTTTCACAGGCGATTGTAAGAGCTCGAGGTTGCCGTGCTCTTTCCTTCCTCCGTTGTCGTCTCGCTTCCACATCCGCTCTTCTGTTGGGCTTCAAAGAGTGTAACTCCTCCACAGAGGTCTTTCTTAAGGCGATGCTTCCCAGGTCTTGGGGTTTCAGTGGGGCACCGAGGGGTGGCTTCCCCGATGCGAGTTCACCCAAACAGGATCCGTCGTCGGAGTCGATCTCCTGACATGCGAGTTACGTGGCCCATCCACCTGGAGTTGATGTTTCATGATGGATGCTTCGAAGCTGACAGAGGAAGCTCTTTCCAGCACGGAATCATTGGTCACATAATCATCCCAGTTGATGTCGAGGATGGCTCGCAGCTTCTGTTGGTGGAACTGCTCCAGCTTCTTCCGATCTGCTCGGTAGAGGGTCCAGGTTTCACATCCATACAGAGAACAGGATGCGACGACGGCGTCGTAGACCATACGTTTTGTTTGATGGGTCAGATCCTTGTTACGGACCTTGTTCTCTACGTCCTCAGATGATGTGCACTGGGTGGACAGGATGCTGCCGAGATACGGGAAGTGGTCCACACATTCTAGGGTCTTCTCGTTGATTGAGATGTTGAAGTCTGGTAGGGAAGTCCCGGGAGCCGGTTGTGCCAAAGCGTGTGTATGCTGCGTCGAAGTTGTTGACTGATCTTTGTAGGTCTTGTGACTGAGTGGGTTGGTGCAGCGTTGTCGTCTGCATATTGCATTTCCGTGACTTTGAAGGTGGAAACCAGGCTTCTGGATCTCAGACGGGACAGGTCGAATAGTCCTCCGTCCAGCCCGTATCTCATTTCAATGCCAGGGTTATTGGGTGGTATCTCATACATCGTGGCGCCAAGGTAGGTGGCAAACAAGGTAGGTGCAAGGACACGTCCGTTTCATTGGGAATGCAGGGTTACTTATAGTTCCAAGAATTAAATAAAATCACGGCTGGTGGAAGAGCATTTTCTTACAAAGCTCCACAACTTTGGAATAACCTTCCTGCCTCTGTTCGGGATTCGGACACAGTCTCAATAGTTTAAGTCTAGACTGAAAACATATTAATTTTCTCATGCTTTTGATTAGGATAGACAGAGGCGCAGAGCTTGGGGGTTCTTGTTCACAGAAACCTGTGGTGATCAGGGATGTTGGGTTGCCGTCGTCCTGCCTCTCTTGTCCGATCACTCAGGTTTGATGACGGTGGGGAGGTGAAAGCCGTCATGACGTTGTTACCCGCTCGCTCTCCCTTTTACTTATGCTGTAATAATTAGGGCTGCCGGAGCCTAAAACTCTCAACTCGATTTTGACATTTTTAACTACAGTTCCTGTTGTTTTACCCCGAGGTGGTTCTGATGAAAACCTGTTTACCTGCCCGAGGTTAAGGAATGAAGTCGAGACTGCCGTGCGAACAATTCTGCTCCTGCCGGATGTGACGCGACCTGGCGTGTTTGCACCAAGAATGTCAAGAACTCACTACAGACTTTATTACAAACTGGACTGAATAATAACTCTATTATTATTCATTTATTTATTTATTATTGCTAGTTATAACTTTTAGTTTAATTTAATTCTGTGTTTGTATGATTTGTGTAAATCTTATTCATTTAAAGTATCCTCCAGACCACCCAAGAAGAACGGGCCTTGCTGAGTCTGGTTCCTCTCAAGGTTTCTTCCTGTCATTTTTTTTTTTTAATATATTTTTTCCCCTTTTCTCCCTTTTTTTAGGGCCGCCAATTGTTCGATTTGCATCGTGCTTCCTCTCTGTCTATGCCGAACCCTGCCCTGACCGAGGAGATCGAAGCTAACCCCCATCCCCTCCGAAACATGGGCAGCAGCCGGATGCATTTTT
Source organism: Trichomycterus rosablanca (assembly GCF_030014385.1). Taxonomy (NCBI): domain Eukaryota; kingdom Metazoa; phylum Chordata; class Actinopteri; order Siluriformes; family Trichomycteridae; genus Trichomycterus; species Trichomycterus rosablanca. The sequence goes on from NC_086002.1 coordinate 30,299,166, forward strand.
GCCACCCACACATTGATGAGTGTGGCGCCACCTAGCGTTGCATGCGGAGAGACGCACCCTAAGGGCACTCTTATTCATCTCTGTGTAGGCGCCTCTAATCAGCCGGCAGAGGTCGTAATCACATTCTGACAGAGAGAAACCCACTTCCGGTTCTTTGTCCCGCCCCCCAACTGAGCAACCGGCCAATCGTTGCTCACACAGCCACTTAGTCTCAGATTCGATACGATGTATCTGGAATCCAGCTCTGGTTGCAGCATGTCTTTTTACCGCTGCGCCACCTGAGCGGCTTGTCTTCCTGTAATTTTCAGGGAGTTTTCCTTGCCACAGTCGCCCTCGGCTTGCTCAACAGGGGTTTTTGTGTCTGTCGGTCCTGGATTTTGTAAAGTTGCTTTAAGACAATAGCCGCATCCAGAATTGCATACTTACAGAGTACGTACTAGATTGGAGGAAGTATGCACTACTTGGCCGGTAAAGAGGTACATACTTTCAGTACAGAAGTATGCAGTATGCACACAACACCGCTACGTACTACATCCGCCATCTTACCAACGTCAAGTGAAGACGTGAGGACGTGATGACGTAATATCACCATAGTTACAGACTCATTACAAACCCCACTCGCTAAAATTTTGGATATTTATCGTCTTTTTGTTATTTATTCAACTTACTTACTTGTAAACAGAGGACTCTCTGTTTTCCGCCATTTTTCTTGTTTCTTATTCCGCTTCGAACGCCTACGCAGCTCCAGTTGCATTATGGGATACATTAGCGGACCGCAAGTGTGCAGCGTTTGCATACTCGAACATGGCTGCCCAAGAAGTAGGTCATCCGGGTACTTCTCGCGTACCTCTTTATGTATACTATGTATTCGGACATACGAACCGCTCTCGCGTACTCATTTCGCGTACTATTGAGTATGGAAGTATGCGATTCCGGACGCAGCTAATGTCTATTGTAAAAAGTGCTATAGAAATAAATTCGACTTGATTTGACCACTGCAGACCGGGAACACCCCATAACAGCTGCAGTTTTGGAGACGCTCTGGTCCTCTGGTCTGGTAACACATCAACTTTGATGAGGATCAGATGTTTACTTGCCTAATATATCCCCCCCCCACTAACAGGTGTCGTGATGAAGGGATGATCAGTGTTATTCACTTCACCTGTCAGTGCTTATAATGTTATGCCTGGTTGGTGTATAACGTTACCATCCAGAAGGTAGGAGATAATTGGATTGGCTTCAGTTCCCAACCTTCTATTGTGTCCAGCGTTCCCTTAGGCTAGTTTAGGTATAAGCCCTTTGTGTAAAGAAGTTTCTAAAGAAGTGTAAAGAAGTGAAACCAACCACGTCTCTATATTTTGGATATAAACGTCCAAAACTCTACATGATGTGCATTATAATTGAATAAAAGCAAGAGCTCGTTCGGTAATACTTACAGCAAGCGATAATTCCTTCCTTCCAGCTGTCGTTGTACGGTGGCTTTATCGCTACGATGTTCTCCTAGATAAAACACAACAATCCCTCCTCCTGGTCACAATCCATTTGTGAAAGCACCTCTGTATTGTCTTGCTTGACAAAAGGTTTCTAAAAGTAATTTGGAATTTCCAAGTTTCCCGGGGCTGCGCTTAGTGATTCGGGAGAAACCGGATCCGTTACCCTGTGACCCTGACCAGGATAGACTGGTGGTAAAGATGACAATGAATTTTGTTTCAAAATTCTCCACAGATTCTTAATTGGGGACAGGTCACCCACCCGTACCCTCTCCTTCCTTAGCCATGCCTTTGTCTTCTGCGTCAATGCTGCCATCACAGAAGTGTGAATGACCTTTGCCGTGGGCACAGACACGCCCCATATCCTGACACACCCTGGTCTTTAAAACGAAAGGTCTGATGGCCGCTCAGGTGGCGCGGCGCTAAAAACACACGCTGGAACCAGATCTGGGATCTCGAATACATCGTATCGAATCTCAGCTCTGCCTGCCGGCTGAGGCTGAGCGGCCACATGAACAACGAATGGCCTGTTCAGATATAGGCGGGACTAAGCCGGATGGGGTCTCTCTCTCTCATGACTGGTGCAATTACGACCTCTGCTGGCTGATTGATGAGAAGAGAGTGCTCACAACGCTGAGCTGCACTGCACTCGTCAAAGTGTAGGTGATAAGATGCATACGGCTGCTGCCCACGTGTCGGAGGGGGCGTGGGTTAGCTTCGTTCTCCTCAATCAGAGCAGGGATCGGCATTGGTGAAACGGAAGCATGACTCAATTGGGCAATTGGACGCGCTAAAAAGGGAGAAAATGCATGAACAAAACAAAAAAATAAATAAAACAACAGGTCTGGAGTACTGATTCGTTTGACCACGATACACGTTTCCACTGTGTGACGGTCCATCCTAGATGCTTCTGAGCCCAGAGAAGTCGACGCCGCTTCTAGACATGGTTAACATAAGGCTTCAAATACGTACCTGTCCAGGCATTGTGCTGGACTGTGGACAGACAGATGAAAGACGGGATATATGGACACCCCAGAGGTTTACTTATTTCCCCATGGTACTGTTTAAGTGTACACACCCACCTTAGTCTCCGCCTCCTTTCCCTGATTCGTCCCTGTGTCGACCACTCCCAGCCGTTCCTTATGTCTGGCCTGATTTTCATATATGTATATGGGCTGTTCATTGAATCATGAATCGGAATCAGAATCGGAATCAGAATCAACATGTTTATGATCCAGTCTGAATTCCCTTTGTGATGCTGTCTAATAATCCTTGTTCATTTGCTAACTGTATGTTAGTAGTTTAGTGATTAGAGAAGCTTAGTCTATTGATAATAAATCGCCTAGAATGTCTCGGGGGGGGGGGGGGGGGGGGGGGTGGATCCTCATCCTTTGGGTCCAATTTGAACCATACTGATTGTTGGATTGGCTAAATATAACACCACAGGTCGCCGCCCTCCATAGTGGTCGCAGTTTTATTACCACTATTGTTTAATTGGTCTGTTGGGGAACAGGAGGCTGGAACAGCAGCGAGAGGACCAGGAGGCTGGTATACTTGGAAGGTACAGCGAGGGAACCAAGAGGCTGGGATTAAGGCAGGTGGAACTGGTGGGGACGAAAGGAAACTGGAGTGGAGTATAGTGGGGCGTGGGAAGGAAGATCCAGGTGAGGGGAAGGAGCTTGACGACCAGGGAAAAAACCAGAAGAGCTGCTCTCTGTAGTAGTGGCATCAACAGAAACAGGGGAAGCTTGGCGTCAAGAGGAAAAAGGGGTGAACAGGTAAAATCAACAGACGATCCGGCCACGAGTGGAGAAGAACCAGGAGCTTTTAAAGGCAGAGTGATGAGGAGCAGATTGGAAGCAGGTGTGTATGATTAGCAATGAGAGATCAGACTTGAGGAACATTTAAGAGAGATGAAACCTTCATTAGATAAGACTTAAGGAACATCAAAGGGATGGACGTGTAGATCAGACTTGAAGAACAGAGGGATCAGGACTTGACAGACTTACGTGGGACTAACTTGAACCGGCGAACTTGATGAAACGGGCTAAGCCAACAGAGACCCGGTACTAACTTTAGCAGATGGAACCATGGATGAGACATCACAGCAAGGCATGAGGACCCCCGGGGCCAATGGGCTAGTAACAAGGCATCAAACAGAACGGATCCTGGATGGCTCACATCTCCGGTGGGCACTGTAGGCCGGACAGCTCCTCAAGTAGGCACAGGGAGACGAAACAGCGTCTCCCATGGGCACGGAAGGTTGGGAAAACTCTCCTACACAAACCTGTAGGGGTTTCTTCTTGGAAATGTGAAACAGGGGAAAGCTTGGCGTCAAGAGGGTAAAAGGGTAAACAGGTAAAATCAAGTGGAGAAGAACCAGGAGCTTTTGAAGGCAGAGTGATGAGGAGCAGATTGGAAGCAGGTGTGCATGATTAGCAATTAGAGATCAGACTTGAACATCAGACTTGAGGAACATTCAAGAGATGGAACCTTCATTAGATAAGACTTAAGGAACATTAAAGGGATGGACGTGTAGATCAGACTTGAAGAACAGAGGGATCAGGACTTGACAGACTTACGCGGGACTAACTTGAACCGGCGAACTTGATGAAACGGGCTAAGCCAACAGAGACCCGGTACTAACTTTAGCAGATGGAACCATGGATGAGACATCACAGCAAGGCATGAGGACCCCCGGGGCCAATGGGGTAGTAAACAAGGCATCAAACAGAACGGATCCTGGATGGCTCACATCTCCGGTGGGCACTGGAGGCCGAACAGCTCCTAAAGAAACGGCGTCTCCCATGGGCACGGAAGGTCGGGAAAACTCCCCTACGCAAACCTGTAGAGGTTTCTTCTTGGAAATTGGCATCAAGAGGGGAAAGGGGTAAACAGGTAACATCAAGTGGAGAAGAACCAGGAGCTTTTGAAGGCAGAGTGATGAGGGGCAGATTGGACGCAGGAGTGCATGATTAGGGAGAATCCGAGGCAGTTCCCTTCAGCTACACCAGATGTCGCCAAAGCTTCCCTGGGACTCCCGACACCCAGATACGTCCATGCAAGCAGGGCAAAACCAGTTATTTCCAAAGATTTGCTGTCGAGTGGGACTGGGATCAGGGCATAGTTTCCTTTATATAACAGATTTATTACACCTGTTAGCAATGGTTGTCTATATATAGACACATATGTCAACTAAAGAAGACAAGGTCCTGAATGTTGACTCATTTCATGTTGGGAAGTTGTCGAAAGAGAGGCCAAAGGTTGACGGGAGAGGGAGAAGGCAGGAAGAGTCCCATCTGCCCCATCTGCAGGAAAGAAGCTAAGAAAAGAAACGAAACATTTACACCTCTTTAACGAAATCTACTAGGGAGCCAGGTGGCCTGTAGCCAACGATGAGATGAAAGTCATTGGGTAACAAAAACAGTGAATTAAAAAGACGAAATGCGGAGATCTAAAAGGCTAACAGATGCAAACTGGCACTTCCCGGACAGGAGCGAACATGTACCGCCACCCCTGATGTTCTCAGGAAGTAGAAGGAAGCACAAGCAGAGGCAGGAGGATAGGCCAGCTGGTCTTACCGAATTTTGTCCAGAACGCAGTGTTTCAGTTAAAACCAGGATGTCAAGGGACAGTCCCAGAGCCCACCTACCACCACCGTTTTACGAGTAGGTTACTGATAACACAGTCTTTGTGGTATGACCAAAGACGATAATAGGCTATACGGACACATAGTCGAGAAGCATCATACAACCCCAATTCCAATGAAGTTGGGACGTTGTGTAAAACATGAATAAAAACAGAATACGATGATTTCCAAATCCTTTTCAACCCATATTCAGTTGAATACACTACAAAGACAAGATATTTAATATTCAAATATTCAAATAATGTGCAAGTTACCCATGCCATGGGCACTAACACACCCCCATACCATCAGAGACGCTGGCTTTTGAACTTTGCGCTGATAACAATCCGGACAGTCCTTTTCCTCTTTGGCCCGGAGGACACGGCGTCCATGATTTCCAAAAACGATTTGAAACGTGGACTCGTCAGAACACAGGACACTTTTCCACTTTGCGTCGGTCCATCTCAGACGAGCTCGGGCCCAGAGAAGCCGGCGACGTTTCTGGGTGTTGTTGATATATGGCTTTCGCTTTGCGTGGTTCGCACTTGTAGATGGAGAGGCGAACTGTGTTCACTGACGATGGTTTTCTGAAGTGTTCCTGAGCCCATGTGGTAATATCCGTTACAGAATGATGTCGGTTTTCGGTCACGGGCATTCGATGTTGGTTTTCGGCCCTGCCGCTTACTTGCACGGATTTCTCCAGATTCTCTGAATCTTTTGATGATATTATGGACTGTAGATGATGAAATCCCTAAATTCCTTGCAATTGCGCGTTGAGAAACGTCGTTCTTAAACTGTTGGACTATTTGCTCACGCAGTTGTTCACAAAGTGGTGAACCTCGCCCCATCCTTGCTTGTGAACGACTGAGCCTTTCGGGGGTGCTCCCGTTATACCCAATCATGACATTTACCTGTTTCCAATTAACCTGTTCACCTGTGGAATGTTCCAAACAGGTGTTTTTTGAGCATTCCTCAACTTTCCCAGTCTTTTGTTGCCCCTGTCCCAACTTCTTTGGAACGTGTTGCAGGCATCAAATTCAGAATGAGTGAATATTTGCAAAAAAACAATAAAGTTTATCCGTTTGAACATTAAATATCTTGTCTTTGTAGTGTATTCAATTGAATACGGGTTGCAAAGGATTCGCAAATCATCGTATTCTGTTTTTATTCATGTTTTCGCACAACGTCCCAACTTCATATGCGCCTGCAAAGCTTGTGTAACTGGCGGTGGGTCTACTTCACCCACATCTGGATTAACAACTGAATCGGAATAATTCGTAACCCCCGTCTGTTCATCTTTGCACTTTGAGCAGGGTGAATTAAAGGGCGACCCAACATAGGCTGTCCTGTATGGGACCCCATGGCCCTCTGGTTAAAAACCACTGTGTTATCCTAATGGCACAATGTGTATCACCAAATGCGCCAATATTAAGCCATGTGACTCTCTAGTTCACATATATTCACACTGGTTATTAAGCAAAAGCATGACAAGTTAGCCTTGAATGTATAACAATCATATATTTTTGCAAATTCTCATTCTACAATTAAAAAAACTAGAGCTATGCATACAAAACCAACCTGGATCGTCTGGTAAGCATCCAGCTTTCCAGGTTTACACAGAATATGTACAAAGTTCTATGTATTTGTGTACAGAATTGCTTGTTTACACAATGTAGCGTCCAGTGAGCGGCAGTTTTGCAGGTGAAAATGGCGTAGAGGCTACAGATGCGTCTCGGAATACAGAACATGTTAAACCTTGAGGCATATGGGCTACACTTTGACATGAACAGAACGACTCCATAGAACCAACCTGGGGGAAAAAAGCCATTGTGTTGATAATGTTGTGGGGATGCTTTGCTGGTTGAATTGCTATAATTAAAGGAAGCACAAATTCTGATCTCTATACCAAGTCCTTCATGAGAAGATTCAAAAATTGGCCCTTAATACAAAGTGCAAGTGCAACGAAAGAGCAAATCCAAGCGGTTCTTACTTAAATTTGGCAGATATGTATATGTATATATATATTAGAAGACTACAATTGTTTTAAATCTCTTTGATTACTGCCCGTATATAGAGCTCCGGGCGTCACGTGACTCCTTCTGTCTAAACCTGGGAAACTTGAGAGCGATAACAAATGAGCTGGCGAACTCTATACAGCAAGACTTAATGGATTGAACATCGCTGGTGGCTATGACGCCCCCGGGGACAGCGTTCCTGCGACGTGAGGCGGCAACGAATTGCGCAATCCCTGCCAAACTGTCGTCGCTGGTGTCCGACCAGGCATAACATTATGAGCACTGACAGGTGAAGTGAATAACATGGGCTATATTAGGCAGCAAGTTGGGCGAGCGTGAGGATTTGAGCGAGTTTGACGAGGGTCAAAGCATCTCGAAAATTGCAGCTCTTGTGGGGTGTTCCCGGTCTGCAGTGGTCCAAGGAGGGAACAGTGGTAAACCGGCGACAGGGTCATGGGCGGCCAAGGCTCACTGATGCACATTTATTGCTGATGATCCGACAGACGAGCTCCTGTAGCTCAAACTGCTGAAGAAGTTCATGCTGGTTCTGATAGAAAGGTCTCAGAATACACAGAGCATCACAGTTTGTTGTGTATGGGGCAGCATACTCGCAGACCAGCAAGGGTACCCATGCTGACCCCTGTCCACCACCGAAAGCGACAGAGCAATGGAAGAAAGTGGCCTGGTCTGACGTTCTGCTGGGAAACCTCGGGTCCTGCCATCCATGTGACACGTACCACCTACCTAAGCACTGTTTCAGACCATGTAAACTCGTTCATGGAAACGGTATTCCCTGATGGGTGTGGCCTCTTTCAGCAGGATGATGCTGGAACGGTTTGAGGAGCACAAGACGAGTCCGAGGTGTCGACTTGGCCTCCAGATTCCCCAGATCTCAATCCAATCGAGCATCTGTGGGACGTGCTGGACAAACAAGGAGTCAAAGGATCTGCCGCTAAGATCTTGGTGCCAGATACCACAGCACACCTTCAGGGGTCTAGTGGAGTCCATGCTTCAATGGGTCAGGGCTGTTTTGGCAATATTAGGAAGGTGGTCATAGTGTTATGCCTAGTCGAGACGCACTGTCCCAGCGCTCTCTTGGTTTCCTGTGAGGATGGGGTGACGTCAACTCCCGGAGCTCTATAGATACTTCGAGAGACATTAGAGATTAATGTAACCTCCCATATATCGCTGATTCTGATTGGTAATGGCTTTAGATGCTGGTTTGTTCGTATGTCAATCAATTTGCTGGCTGATGAGCTTAATGCGAGTGTTTGAAGCGTTCGTATTGTCTCTGCAGCAGCAGTGGGTACAGACGACGCCCAGTACGAGAGAGAAGAGACCGATCAATAGGGACGTACACGTCCCGTAGAGCAGAGGCAGCTTCATCGAATCCCACACTGCAAGACAAAAACAAATAAACAATAAAAAATTAGTACCAAATACCTGACTCCCGCAACCCTAACCCTAACCCTAACCCTAACCCCCACACCCCAACCCAATCGTCGATACTCACGTGCGAACTTGACACTGAGGAATATCTTCTCGGATCCGATTTCCGGTTCTTTGCTCCAGACGTCGCTCGTTCTCGATCGTATCCAGGGCGTGGCCAGGCAGTAGTACTCCCCCGCGTCGCTGTCTTGGGTCCCGTGAACGTTGAGTGCGAACGTCTGGGCTCTCGAGCGCTCCACGCTGCAGTCGCTCGAGGCGTTCCGGAGGCTCTTCCTGACCACGCCCGAGCGATCCATACTCGCCAGGAGGGTCGGCGCGTCCGATCCCTGTAAGCGCCGCAGATACCAGCGTATCTCGAACGCCAGGTCGTCTGGGTGTAGAGAGAAACCACGACGTTCAGTATACGAGGTATGTTTGACTGAGAGAGCTCCACTCGAGGAAGCTTTAAAAGGAAGAAGATTTTCATCTGATGATGATGTGAGAGCAGCATTTTTTGCTGATGGCACAACCTTGAACTAGGAAGCTAGTAAGTAAGGTAAGCTTTGGTCTTGGAGGTAGATCGACAACCGAATGCCTTTATGCCAAAGCAGCAGGTCGGATGCCAACGTTGAGGTTGGACGCCACGTAAAGAACTGGCAACACAGCACAATCTGACCTCTACGGCCACAACAGCAAGCGCTACGTCTGTCGGAAAACACGCAGTGCGCATCACTATAGTGAAATATGGTTGTTGCAGCTTCATGCCACTGGGAGGCGCAGGAGCATCCGTGAAGAAATCCTTCTCCGGACCACCTTTCAACCTGACCTGAAGCATACAGCCAAAACAACACTGAAGTGGCTTTCGGGGACTGAAACTCAATGAAACATCTCTGAAGTGACCTGAAGATGGCCGTTCATAAATGCTTGCTAGCCAATCTACCAGAGCTTGAGAGGATCTGACATGAAGACTGGGATAAACTGCCTAAATCCAGATGTGCAAGGCTTAAAGACGTATGCAAGAAGACTTGCTGCTGTAATTGCTGTCAGATGGGCTTTACCACAGTGTTCAGATTTAGATTATTCTTGGTAATTAAGGTGATTATAAGTTTTGAGTCAATCTTAATAATGTAAATGTAATTAATTATTAAGCAAAACATGTTTACTTACCCGCTTTGGGAGGTGTTCCGAAGACACTCAGGACACACTCGATTCGAACTGTTTCCCATGGGTACACATCGGTGGTGTCAGAAGCGATTTGAAGTTCAAATGAGGGCTCTAAATAATTAATTTAAATAGAAATTAGTGATTACAAACCTTTTATTACTTATGTGCATTTATCTAAATCACATATGTCCATTTGTTAGGTCACACTGGCTAAAATGCTTTATTTTTATTAGTTATTTGAAGTGGCAGCTATTATGTTGTTCCTCATTCCAAACAATAATACACATATAAAGTACGTGCCTTGAATCTAAATAATTTGGTAGTGAATTTTGAATCTTTTGATACTATTATGTACTGTAGAAAATGAATTACCTTAAATGTCTCCATTTATTATCATTAATATTATCATTATCTTTATTATTATAATTATTATCATTTCTATTATTATTATTATTACTATTAATATTACTATCACTGCAGCATGCCTGTGTCACCTGGGAGATCTAAAATCAAAATCATTTGGTACTAAATTATGGTCTAATACTAAATCTTAATGCAGGAGTTTAATTTTAAAATATTTTCAGAAAAGTAAAATACTTTAAATGTCTGCAATTATTACTACTATTATTAGTATATTAGTATTATCATTATTATTATTATTACCATTATTATAAAAATAATTTTCAGGATCTTTATTATTATTATTCTTATTTTTATTTTTGTTAGGTCATTTATGATTACTATTAAAATCATGACCTATTATTAATATTATTATTATTGTTGTTACTATTATCAGGGCCTTTAATATTATTATTATTATTATCAGGACATATTATTATTATTATTATTATCAGGACATATTATTATTATTATCAGGACCTTTGATATTATTGTTATTATTATTATTAGTAGTAGTAGCATTATCAGGACATTATTATCAGTAGTAGTATTATTATTATCAGGACATATTATTATTATTATTATTATTATTATCAGGATATTTATTATTATTATTATTATTATTATATTATTATTGGTAGGGCCTTTGATAATTTGATTATTATTATTATTATTGTTATCAGGACATTTATTATTATTATTATTATTATTATTATTATTATTTTCAGGACTTTATTATTATAATATTATTATTGGTAGGGCCTTTGATAATATTATTATTATTATTATTATTATTATTATTATTATCATCAGGACATTTAATATTATTATTATTATTATCAGGACCTTTAATTGTATTGTTATTATTATTATTGTTATTACAATTATCAGGACTTTGATATTATTATTATCATAATTATTATTATAATTATTATTATATTTATAATATTATAATATTATATTATTATTATATGTATTATATTATAATATTATATTATTATTATTATTATTATTAGGTCATTTATTATTATTATTGAAGCATGTCCATGTCATTTGGGAAATCTACAAATCATGTCCAAGTCATTTGGTAGTAAATGTTGGTCTTACATTTACCCTTAAAGCAAGAATTCATAGAATGTTTAAATCTTTTGATCATATTATGCACTGTAGAGAGTAAAATATATTTTAAATGTCTGCAATAAATTGCTAAAATAATTGGTGGTACATTAAAACTAGGCTTATTTTAGACCTAACTTAGAGAGCAAGAAGAGCCAATACCATTGCTATGACAACAATTTTACCAAGTATGCTGGGTAATTCTGTTAGCTTGTTGCTACTAGCGTGTTGTTTATCAACAGGTTTGTCAATTATTAATAAGCCTGGTTGTGGCCATATGCAGAACTTTTAATTTTTGAATCTTTTGATAATATTATGCACTGTAGAGAGTGAAATTGCTCTTAAATTGCTGGATTCATTGGTGGCAAAGACTTACTTGTGTAGTCGAAGGCGATCTGAACCTTGTTCGACTCTCCTTTCGCCACCTCCACCCAGTCTTTCTCATCCTGCTTGGTCCATGCAGCAATCTCACACCAGTAGAATCCTCGATCCGTCTCCTGCACACCCTGGATCTGGAACTGGAATTCGTTCTTCCCGGTCTTCACCAGACTGATGCTGTCCAGAACGCCGGATTTACGCCAGTCTTCTACACGGAGAACCATGTCGGGGCTGAGGGAGGCGAGTCTGCGGCCGGGTGCTCCTACAGTGGTCTGCGCTGATACGACGACGGAGAGCGTGGCGTCCTCCTGGAGGTTTTTGAGCTTGGCCTGGCAGGTCATTTCAAAAGTGGAACCGATAGTCGCTTGTCGTGTGCGGCGAGCTACTACACTTATACCAGGACCTAGGGGGAAAAATCCAGAGTCTGTGAGAGGTAAGGTAACCTACAAGTGGGTACATTTGTATGCCACCCTAAGTGGCTAAAGGATACAACCTTACAGCTATGTTGACTAGCCATTTAATCAGACAAACCTACCAAATGGGGGAGCTGTAATCAGATGTAATCACTTTGACCACTGAAGTCCTAACCAGCCACCCACACTTCACACGACTCTTCCTCTGCTTCTAGGTCAAGAGGGGCACTATCATAGATAGCCGATGCCTTGGTGCTTAAATGTGGGTAAAGAACTCTTCAGGGTATAAGCCTTGCTTGCAAACCAGACAATCCGCTGATCCATGGGCAAAGAGTTTCAGTTTTGATTGTTCACTTTACAAAAGGTGTGGTCCAGTCGACTCCTCCTCTGCTTCTTGGTCAAGAGGGGCACTATCATAGATAGCCGATGCCTTGGTGCTTAAATGTGGGTTAGGAACTCTTCGGGGTATAAGCCTTGCCCTGCAAACCAGACAATCCACTGATCCATGGGCAAAGACTTCTGGTTGTGATTGTTCACTCTACAGAACTGTGTCCCGGAACTCTGCTGGTCTATCCAAGTTCCTTCTGGTGTAGTCAAGTCGGCTCTTCCTCTGCTTCTTGGTCAAGAGGGGCACTATCATAGATAGCCAGTGCCTTGGTGCTTAAATGTGGGTTAAGAACTCTTCCTCTGCTTCTTGGTCAAGAAGAGCACCATCATAGATAGCCAATGCCTTGGTGCTTAAATGTGGGTTAAGAACTCTTCCTCTGCTTCTTGGTCAAGAAGAGCACCATCATAGATAGCCAATGCCTTGGTGCTTAAATGTGGGTAAAGAACTCTTCGGGATATAAGCCTTGCCTAGCAAACAAGACAATCCACTGATCCATGAGCAAATAGTTCCAGTTTTGATTGTTCACTCTACAGAAGGTGTAATCCAGTCGACTCTTCCTCTGCTTCTTGGTCAAGAGGGGCACTATCATAGATAGCCAATGCCTTGGTGCTTAAATGTGGGTTAGGAACTCTTTGGGGTATAAGCCTTGCCCTGCAAACCAGACAATCCGCTGATCCATGGGCAAAGAGTTCCAGTTTTTATTGTCCACTTTAAAGAACTGTGTCCCGGAACTCTGCAGGTCTATCCAAATTTCTTCTGGTGTAGTCAAGTCGGCTCTTCATCTGCTTCTAGGTCAAGAGGGGCACTAACATAGCCAATGCCTTGGTGCTTAAATGTGGGTTAGGAACTCTTTGGGGGATAAGCTTTGCCGTGCTTGCAAACCAGAAAATCTGTTGATCCATCTAGTCGACTCTTCCTCTGCTTCTTGGTCAAGAGGGGCACTATTAACATAGATAGCCAATGCCTTGGTGCTTAAATGTGGGTAAAGAACTCTTTGGGGTATAAGCCTTGCCTAGCAAACAAGACAATCCGCTGATCCATGGGCAAAGAGTTCCAGTTTTGATCGTTCACTCTACAGTAGGTGTAGTCCAGTCGACTCTTCATCTGCTTCTAGGTCAAGAGGGGCACCAACATAGATAGCCAATGCCTTGGTGCTTAAATGTGGGTTAGGAACTCTTTGGGGGATAAGCTTTGCCGTGCTTGCAAACCAGACAATCTGTTGATCCATCTAGTCGACTCTTCCTCTGCTTCTTGGTCAAGAGGGGCACTATTAACATAGATAGCCAATGCCTTGGTGCTTAAATGTGGGTAAAGAACTCTTTGGGGTATAAGCCTTGCCTAGCAAACAAGACAATCCGCTGATCCATGGGCAAAGAGTTCTAGTTTTGATCGTTCACTCTACAGTAGGTGTAGTCCAGTCGACTCTTCATCTGCTTCTTGGTCAAGAGGGGCACTATCATAGATAGCCAATGCCTTGGTGCTTAAATGTGGGTAAAGAACTCTTCGGGGTATACGCCTTGCCTTGCAAACCAGACAATCCGCTGATCCATCTAGTCGACTCTTCCTCTGCTTCTTGGTCAAGAGGGGCACTATCATAGATAGCCAATGCCTTGGTGCTTAAATGTGGGTTAGGAACTCTTTGGGGGATAAGCCTTGCTGTGCTTGTAAACCAGACAATCCGCTGATCCAGGGGCAAAGAGTTCCAGTTGTGATTGTTCACTCTACAGAAGGTGTAGTCCAGTCGACTCTTCCTCTGCTTCTTGGTTGTTAAGTGTGACCTATTCGTCACAGCCTTTACCAGGTCAAGCTGTATGTGTTTCGCAATTACAGGGGTTGTTCTTCATTGTCGTGACAAGACTGCTCAAGCCTCTAGATGTCTTCTTCAGTCAGGCAGGTTTCCTGCTGCGCCATATGTTTGGAACTTCTAGACGACTCTCCCAAAGGTGTCTCTATGAGAGTTTAAGGTCTTATCCATTGTTTTTGTGGGGCAATGAATGATCTCTCACACTTTGAACATTTGCACTTCTGGGTGGTACTTATATAACATCAGCAAACCAAAATAGAATGAGCTCGCCCAGTTCCTTGAGGTGTACCCACCAGTTTAAGAGTAATACAACATCAACAACAAATATGAACCTCACTGCATGTGCTCCCAAGCCTTGGTTCTTTGCCAAATGGCTGGCATTTTCCTCATCCTGTCCCTGATCAAGGGTACATATAAGAATCTCTGGCTGGCTCAGACAGGAAGTAGTTACAGTAGTGGTAGACAATTTAATGTAGGTACTCAACAAGTCCCGATATGTGGCGATGCTACACTAGTAATCATAAACATATGACAGAAAAACAACTGGCACTGACCTTTGGCAGCTAAGCTGACCGTCAGAGCGTCGGCCCGATACTCCGCCGACTTCTTCCACTCGCCCAGATGACCGAGCGCCCACGTCGTGACGGCGCAAACGTACCTCCCCGCATCCTGGCTCGCGGTCCGGAGCAGACGCAGCTTGAAGGTAGCCGGCTCCGTCCTCGTCACCGCGACGAGCCCCGAGTCGAAGCGGCTTCTGTACTTCTCGCCTGTGACGAGGGCCCCGTTTTCATCTAGCGACCCGATGCTCTGATCGGTAGCGTTACCGTCAGCGGACGGGGTGGCCGAGTAGAACCAAGAGACGCCGAGTTTTTTCCCCCAGAGAAGAGAGACGTTGGAGACTTCACACACGAGTTCTGTTGAGTCACCCAGGTACTGTGGTATGACTGAAGAGTCTAGGGTTACACTCATGGCTGGATCTATGAGAGGGAAAGAGGTACGTTGGTACTGCATTTTTTATTTACATTTTTATATTTATAAGAACCTTCTAGGACCCCCTTGACCTGGGTTATGACATTATTACTACGGTTTTGGCAAGGACGACTAAAGGAATTGTATTCTTGTTCCTTAGGAAATCTGATGACTCCATGATTTTGGTTGGTGGGTTTATTGGGGTTACTTCTGGTTAACTGGTGGTAGGAGCCTCATCACCTTGGTCAACTTCATCGGGATCTGCATCAACAACTGTATCGAGAATCTTTTGTAGTCCCTTACCGTTAACCTTTGCACCTTTGTGGTAGGCAAATCAAACATGTGGTCATTCTCAAAGACCCAACCAGACTATAGGCTGGTTAAAATAGAGTATTATGACATCACAAGACATCCCCATATGCCAATAGCCTATTGAATTATCGGTCCCATTATGTGTGATTCTCAATTAAATAGAACAGGAACCCCCTCTGGGATCATTGAGTTGTTGAAGCATCTTTTTATCAACTCTCCTGATGACTTTCAGATCGGACCATCTGGACCTTCTCTCCTCATGTAGCCAACAAGACAAGATCGTACCGGTTCCTCCTCTACAACATTTAGGCTCTTGTCCGGTCACTTGTAATCTCACGGTTGGACTCTTGCAACTCCCTCCTGGCAGGTGCTCCGATGTCCAACCTAAATGCTGCCACATCACCCCACCACTGGCTTCCGGTGGCAACACTAATGCTCGCCTACACAGCCAAGAATGGACCAGCTCCAACTACCTTGGAGAACTCATCACACCCTGCAACCTCCGAGCCACTAGTCTCACTCGCCTTGATCCTCCACCCAGAACTCAAGGAAGACAAGCATCAAGGCTCTATTCTGTACTGACACCCAAGTGGTGGAACAAACTTCCCCTGACTGTCCGAACATCTGAGTTTCTAAACGTCTTCTAACAGGGTTTCAAAAGATTTCTATTGTTGGACTGTTCTTTACTTACACTAGAGTAAAGTAACGTTCACTATGGAAGCTCTTCTGTAAGTCGCTCTGGATAAGATGTAAGCACTTGGAGACAATTAGGTGTTGATGCAAGTGTTCCAAACTCCCATTATTTTGGAGTAATATCTCTCCCACAGAATACTATAAGTCTTCTACATACAAACCCTCAACTTCCTAACTTTCAAAGATGCAAGTGCCCACGCCCATTTGCTTTAAATTTGCCTAAATCAGCGCAAAATTCAAAACAGTCGCCTGGAATTTTATATATGGCGATGGGGTGTAAGGTTAGTTTGTGTTTCGGCTGCTTGGCAGCACTTTGACTATACGTTTCAGAAGCGAGAAAGCGTAGCCTAATATAGCAAAAAAATAAATGTATGTATTTCATTGTACGGTGCTTTATGCTGTATGTTAACTACAATGCTGAACGTGTAGGCTAACTTAGTTGGACTTTTCATAAATACCCGCATACTTATAAATCAAACTTGGTAAACTGGTTAAATGTCTCACAGTGTGTGTGTGTGTGTGTGTGTACATGTGGAAGTGTATTGTGTGTCGGTAAGTGTGTGTATTGTGTGTTTGCAGTGTGCGTATGTTTTAGTGTTAGTGTATGTATGTATGTGTGTGTGTGAGTTTATATACAGTGTATCACAAAAGTGAGTACACCCCTCACATTTCTGCAGATATTTAAGTATATCTTTTCATGGGACAACACTGACAAAATGACACTTTGACACAATGAAAAGTAGTCTGTGTGCAGCTTATATAACAGTGTAAATTTATTCTTCCCTCAAAATAACTCAATATACAGCCATTAATGTCTAAACCACTGGCAACAAAAGTGAGTACACCCCTAAGAGACTACACCCCTAAATGTCCAAATTGAGCACTGCTTGTCATTTTCCCTCCAAAATGTCATGTGATTTGTTAGTGTTACTAGGTCTCAGGTGTGCATAGGGAGCAGGTGTGTTCAATTTAGTAGTACAGCTCTCACACGCTCTCATACTGGTCACTGAAAGTTCCAACATGGCACCTCATGGCAAAGAACTCTCTGAGGATCTTAAAAGACGAATTGTTACGCTACATGAAGATGGCCAAGGCTACAAGAAGATTGCCAACACCCTGAAACTGAGCTGCAGCACAGTGGCCAAGATCATCCAGCGTTTTAAAAGAGCAGGGTCCACTCAGAACAGACCTCGCGTTGGTCGTCCAAAGAAGCCGAGTGCACGTGCTCAGCGTCACATCCAACTGCTGTCTTTGAAAGATAGGCGCAGGAGTGCTGTTAGCATTGCTGCAGAGATTGAAAAGGTGGGGGGTCAGCCTGTCAGTGCTCAGACCATACGCCGCACACTACATCAAATTGGTCTGCATGGCTGTCACCCCAGAAGGAAGCCTCTTCTGAAGTCTCTACACAAGAAAGCCTGCAAACAGTTTGCTGAAGACATGTCAACAAAGGACATGGATTACTGGAACCATGTCCTATGGTCTGATGAGACCAAGATTAATTTGTTTGGTTCAGATGGTCTCAAGCATGTGTGGCGGCAATCAGGTGAGGAGTACAAAGATAAGTGTGTCATGCCTACAGTCAATCATGGTGGTGGGAATGCCATGGTCTGGGGCTGCATGAGTGCAGCAGGTGTTGGGGAGTTACATTTCATTGAGGGACACATGAACTCCAATATGTACTGTGAAATACTGAAGCAGAGCATGATCCCCTCCCTCCGGAAACTGGGTCGCAGGGCAGTGTTCCAGCATGATAATGACCCCAAACACACCTCTAAGACGACCACTGCTTTATTGAAGAGGCTGAGGGTAAAGGTGATGGACTGGCCAAGCATGTCTCCAGACCTAAACCCAATAGAACATCTTTGGGGCATCCTCAAGCGGAAGGTGGAGGAGCGCAAAGTCTCGAATATCCGCCAGCTCCGTGATGTCGTCATGGAGGAGTGGAAAAGCATTCCAGTGGCAACCTGTGAAGCTCTGGTAAACTCCATGCCCAGGAGAGTTAAGGCAGTTCTGGGAAATAATGGTGGCCACACAAAATATTGACACTTCAGGAACTTTCACTAAGGGGTGTACTCACTTTTGTTGCCGGTGGTTTAGACATTAATGGCTGTATATTGAGTTATTTTGAGGGAAGAATAAATTTACACTGTTATTTAAGCTGCACACAGACTACTTTTCATTGTGTCAAAGTGTAATTTTGTCAGTGTTGTCCCATGAAAAGATATACTTAAATATCTGCAGAAATGTGAGGGGTGTACTCACTTTTGTGATACACTGTATACACCGATCGACCATGACATTAAAACCTATATAGAAGTACTTCGTAGTTCTACAATTACTGACTGTAGTTCATCTGTTTCTCTACATGCCTTTTTAGCCTGCTTTTACCCTGTTCTTCAATAGTCAGGACCCCCACAGGACCACTACAGAGCAGGTATTATTCAGGTGGTGGATCATTCTCAGCACTGCAATGACACTGACATGGTGCTGGTGTGTTAGTGTGTGTTGTGTAGATCCACCATCCAAATAATACCTACTTTGTGGAGGTCCTGACCATTGAAGAACAGGGTAAAAGGGGGTTAACAAAGTATGTAGAGAAACAGATGGACTACAGTCAGTAATTGTAGAACTTCTATATGGTAAGTGGAGCTGATAAAATGGACAGTGAGTGTAGAAACAAGGAGGTGGTTCAAGGAGGAGTTTGTGTATGTTAGTGTGTGTGAGTTTATGTGTGTGTGTGTGTGTGTGTGTGAATGTGCATGTACGTTTGTGTGTATGTATGTGTGTATATTTGTGTAAGGGTAATTGTGTCAGAATCTAAGTGTGTATGTGTGTGTGTCCATCAGTTCAGACCTGATTGTGTCGTTTTCTTCCCCTGACGGACGTTACAGTAATGGTGAGGTAACCGTGGTGACACTAGTGCACTTGTTCATGTTATACCATGTTTTATTTAATATAAGATCCCTGAATGTGTCTGTTAGTCTCACTCTCTCTCTCTCAGCTGTATGAACACTGTTAGCATTTAACGTATTCACAAAGCAAAGGCAGATTCCAGGAAAATGAAACTTTACCGCAGACAAAGACGGCAGACTAGATAAATATTAGTCCGATTCTTTTTGAGTCGTTGCCAGGGACGAAAATGTCAAACAAAAGGCCGTCTGGGAGCTCCTGTCCATCAGGTTTAATTGCTCGATCCTGATCCGACGCTCACCAAACAATCCCATCGTTTATCATTTGGGCTTGTGCTCTGTTTTTTTTTCTTTACCGCCGCACAGACGCTACGTACTCTCTTACACCAGAGAGGTCCGAACTACTGACCCGAGTTATTTTAGAAATAAAATGTACTGTTTGTGCCTAAAATATTTCTTTAGTTGAAATAATTAAACATCTAAAAAATAATTCGCAAATTTTGAATGTAGAAAAACATAATTATAAACAACTAATGCTTGTACATTCCTAATTCGATGACAGAAATAAATTCCAAATAAATAAATAAATAAATAATAATAATAATAAAATAAAAAAAGGTTTGGGACGGAGCTATTTAAGACCAAAATGCTTTAAATTAAAATAAATAAATACATTCAACACAGACAATGTCATCATGACTGGATATAAAAGTTATAATAATAAAATAAAAAAAATTGAAAAGGGGCAATTAAAGACACAAATGATTTGAATTAAAATACATAAATAAAAACATTTGAAACACTAAAAAACTGCAAATACCACAACCACAAGAAATCTACATAGTTCACCATACAGTCCATAATATTATTACAAGATTTGGAGAATCCAGACAGTTAAGTATTTAAGTTTTTTTTATATATCGTTTTTTTCCTGTTTAAAATTGATTTTTCCACCGCACTGGATGTCTTGTTTTGTGCACAACGGGCTTCCTAAAATATTTATTCTGTTTAAATAATTAAACATCTAAAAAAAACTCAAATTTTTTAATTGCAGGAAAATATAAAATAAATTCTAAAAAAAAAAAAAAATTATAATATCAATGAAAAAAAAAAAAAAAAAAGGGACAGGGCAATTTAAGACCGAAATGCTTTAAATTAAAATAAGTAAATAAAAAAAAAACATTCAAAACACGTAATGCTGTCACGACTGGGTATAAAAGTTATTATAAAAATAATAATAATAAAATTAAAAAATTGGGACAAGGCAATTAAAGACCAGAAATGATTTGAATTAAAATAAAAAATAAATATAAATAAATACAAACCTTTCAAACAATAAAAACTGCAAATAGCCACAACCACAAGAAATCTACATAGTTCACCATCTACAGTCCATAATATTAATACAAGATTTGGAGAAGAAAAAAAAAAGCCAAATATTTTTGATTTACTATTTTTTTTTGTTTAAAATCGATTTTTTTTCCACCCTCACTAGATGTCTTGTTTTGTGCATAACTGTGTAAATGGGCTTCATAAAATATTTAATCTGTTTAAATAATTAAGTGTAAAAAAATCCTCACATTTTTAAACGTAGGAAAATATATCCATAGACAATAAATGCTTGCAAATTCCTAATCTAGTAACAGAAAAAAAAAAAAATACAAAAAAAATACAAAAATTGGGACAGGGCAATTAAGGACAAAAATGCTTTAAATTAATATAAATAAATAAATCTAAACATTCAAAACATATAATGCTGCCACAACTAAAAATAATTGCCTCTGTTGTACCTTAACTTTCTGGATTCTCCAAATCTTGTAATAATATTATGGACTGTAGATGGTAAAATCTCTCAATTTATTATTATTATGGCTAGTCGCATTATTTCCTGTAATGGCAAACTATTTTTTTTTACCTTTAAAAAAAAAAAAATCTATTTAAAAAAAACATTGTAAAATAATAATAATAATATTAACAGAGTTCACCATCTACAGTCCATAATATTATTAAAGGATTTGGAGAATCCAGAAAGTTAAGGTACAAAAAGCCAAGTATGTTTGATATATTATTTCCATTGTTACAACATTATCTGTTTTGAATGTTTTTATTTATCCGTATATTTTAATGTAAAGCATTTTGATCCATCCCAATTTTTGATTTTGTTATTAATATTATTATTTTTTATTTATTTCTGTCATCTGTCATTAGTTATTTATGATCATATTTTCCTACATTTAGAAATTGAGAATTTTCTTTTAGACGTTTATATATTTAAAAGAAGCCCATTTACACAGTTATGCACAAAACAAGACATCCAGTAAGGATGGAAACAAGAAAAAATAAGAATATATCAAAAAGGCTTTTTTGTATCTTAACTTTCTCTAAATCTTTTAACCCAGTCGTGACAGCATTATCTGTTTTGAATGTTTTTATTTATTTATTTATTTTAATTAAAGCATTTTGGTCCTTAATTGCCCCGTCTCAATTTTTATTTTATTTTGTTATTAATATTATTATTATTATTTTAGAATTTATTTCTCAAATAAAGAGAAATAAAGATCTCAATTTATTTCCAAAATCTTTTAATAATATTATGGACTGTAGAAGGTGAAATCTCTCGATTTATTATGGTTATTTCTTATAATGGCAAACTTTAAAAACTTAATTTCCCTCAAGATAAATAAAGTATCTGTCTGTCTGTCTATCTACAACTGGGTATAAAGGTACCCGGTACCCTTGCCAAAGTTTGCCATTACATGAAGAATCAAGAGATTTCACCATCTACAGTCCATAATATTATTAAAAGCATCTGTATAGATGCTTTTCCAACCCCAGACACGTATGTATATAATCCCGAATCCACTCACCCGTCACGGCGACCGTCACCTCTACAGGCGTCGACGTCGTCTCCGCCGCCTGGTACCATTTCCCCCCGCAGCGCTTGATCCAGGCCCTGACCCTACACGTGTAGAGTCCCGCGTCGGACGTCTCGACCCCGTGGACCTCCAGCCTGAAGTCTCCCTCTCCGGCCTGGCTGATCCTGTAGACGTTCGAGGCTTTCGACTCCACCCCGTCCTTACCCAGGTGGGTGAGAACCTGTGTGCCGTTCAGCAGCCAAGTCACCTCCAGACCCAGGACTGAACGGTCGCCGGCGGAAACCAAGCAGGTCAGGCTCAGGTTGTCTCCGGCGGTGACCACGGCCCTGTCCAGGACTTGCACGGTGAGGGATTTGGCTGAAATCGAATAATACCAACAGGACTATGTCAATGTTGGCTAAGGATTCAGGACTTTGACCAAGTTGGGACATCATTATACAGTTGTGGTCAACAATATTGGCACCCTTGATTGTTTAGTATAAAATATCCTCAGAAATATGCGCATATGTACCAACTTTGTTAGTATTACTTATTTTCGCAACCTTTGGCAACCTCAAAACATTTTTGTAGCTTCTTGCACTTCTTGCATCTTCTCCTCTTCCAGTGCAGTTCCCTCAAGCTCCTGTAATGCCCCCCCGGGTTCCTTTTCCCACCAGCAGACTTCTGCTCCCTCCAAAGATTTCAATCGACTACAGAACAGGACTCGCTACTGGACAATCTGAAACAACCCAATTTTGGTTTGAACCATTGTTGTGTACTTTTGGGTGTATGCTTTGGGTCATTGTAGTGCTGTAGGGACCTGTTTGGTGTGACTCGAACCTAGTTTTAACTCTACAATGCCTTGAAAATGCTCTAATTTCACTGTGAATGCTTCTAGTCTTAGAGGCAGCAAAGCAACCCCACAACATTATGGAGCCTCAATAATGTTTCTTTGTATGTAGAGTGCACTTTTCTTTATAGGCTTCGTTACGTCAACTCTGGTATGAATTGCCAAAGCGCCCTAGTGTGGTTATTATCTGTCATTGTGACTTGTCTATGTGACCTTTGTCAAGGTTATTCCCTCTTTTTATGCCTATCTTTAAGCACCTGGGGTAGACCTTGGTGTTCAACCATAGAGACCTGTTTTTGTTCAGTCTGTGCAGTATGATACGGGTTGAAACCATCACTCCAGATGTTTCCAGCTCAGCCTAACGTTCTTTGGATGTTGTATGCAGCTTCTTAGCCAGATTTCAAACCACCTTTTGTTGGGTTCTCTTACCAAACCTCCTGATAACGTTTGGAACCGTTGAAGCCAGGATGCCAAGGTCTTTGGATGTAGTCTTGTACCCTTTAGACTGCATGGTCTTGAAACCATCACTCCAGATGTTTCCAGCTCAGCCTAATGATCTATGGATGTTGCATGCGGCTTCTTTGCCAGATTTCGAACCCCGTTTGGTTGAGTTCTCTTTCCACCTCATCCTGGAGGGTTCTTAACTGTTCCACAGGTACCAAACCTCTTGATACCATCACTCCAGATGTTTCCAGCTCAGCCTAACGTTCTATGGATGTTGTATGTTGTTTCTTTGCCACATATTTACCACGTTGTGTTGGGTTCTCTCATCAATTGTCCTCCTTCCACCACATCCTGGAGGGTTCTTGACTGTTCCACAGGTACCAAACCTCGTGATAACATCTGGAACTGTTAGAACCAGGATGCCAAGGTCTTTGGAGGTAGTCTTGCACCCTTTAGACTGCATGGTCTTGAAACCATCACTCCAAATGTTTCCAGCTCAGGCTAAAGTTCTTTGGATGTTGTATGCAGCTTCTTTACCAGATTTCGAACCACGTTTTGTTGGGTTCTCTTTCCACCTCGTCCTGGAGGGTTCTTAACTGTTCCACAGGTACCAAACCTCTTGATACCATCAGTCCAGATGTTTCCAGCTCAGCCTTACAGCCTATGGATGTTCCATGAGGCTCCTTTGCCACATTTTGAACCACGTTTTGTTGGGTTCTCTTACCAACTGTCCTGCTTCCACCTCATCCTGGAGGGTTCTTAACTGTTCTGCGAGTACCAACCTCGTGATAACATCTGGAACTGTTAGAACCAGGATGCCAAGGTATTTGGAGGTAGTCTTGTAAAGTAGCACGAACTCGTTCCCCTTTCGCGAGTTTCAATAAGCGCTCGTCTTACAGCTGTGCGCTCTGGAATCCATTTCCAGCTGTAATCAAACGCTGTGTGTCGAGTCCACACGGTAACCCGGGAAGGATGACCTTGGTGACGACGGCTCCGGCGGTCAGGTCGGTGAGAAAAGTCGCGAACGTTAAACAGTGCTAACAGTACAAATGAGAAAAAGCACCAGCAAATCAGAAAAAGTTGGGACAGGATGGAAAATGCAAATAATAAAAGAAACCCAGAGTTACTTCCATTTAGTTTGACTTTTATTTGATGTCAGACAGGATGAACCTGAGATATTTTATCTTTTATCTGCTCTACTTCCTTTCATTTATTAATAAACGTCCATTCCTGCATTTCAGGCCTGCAACATGTTCCAAGAAAAGTTGGGACGAGGGCAATTTAGAGCTAGTAATGAGGATCAGGAGGAATTTCGGTGCGTAAAGACCAAGGATGCAGGTTTAACCTGAACGCTCGTGATCTTCCATCCCTCAGACGAACTACGTTTTATGTACGTAGTTTAGGATGAAGCGCCGTAAACAGGGTTGCCAGATCTTCAAATATTAACCCTGTTTCGGTACTAGACCAAACACTGGAGTGATATATAGGAGCAGCATTTTCTAAAAGGCTCTTGAATATATTAGTGGGTTTTATGCACCAGTTAGCGAGTGGGCGTGGCTAAAACACCTGAACGCAATGGTTAGTCGGTGTGTCCACATACTTTAGTATTTTGTAATTCATTGTATTAGTGACTTGTCATGTGTAGTTGCCAGATCTTCAAACCCTGTTTCGGTACTAGACCAGACAGTCCACATATTTTGGCCATTTGCTGTAATTGTGAGCTGAGACAGCAAACGGCCAAAGTATGTGGACACGCCAACTAACCATTGCGTTCAGGTGTTTTAGCCACGCCCATCACTAACTGGTGCATAAAACCCACTAATATATTCAAGAGCCTTTTAGGAAGACTTTCAGAAAATGCTGCTCCTATATATCACTCCAGTGTTTGTTCTAGTACCGAAACAGGGTTTGAAGATCTGGCAACCCTGTTTACGGTGCTTTATCCTAAACTACATAGTACAGTCATTAATCTACACATGACAAGTCACTAATACAATGAATTACAAAATACTAAGAGCATCAAGACGCCAAAACGTCTTTTAAGTGGTGAAAAGGAACGGCAACATTACAAAGTGGTAAATGCTTTACCGTCCCAACTTTTTTTGGAACGTGTTGCAGGCCTGAAATGCAGGAATGGATGTTTATTAATAAATGAAAAAGGAAATATCTCAGATTCATCCTGTCTGCCATCAAATAAAAGTCAAACTAAATGTAAGAAACTCTGTGTTTTTATTATTTGCATTTTCCCTGCTGTCCCAACTTTTTATGATTTGAGGTTGGAAAAAAAAAAAAAAAAAAAAAAAACTACCCTCACCTGTCGGGACGACGGCCACCTCTCCCATGACCTCGGTCTTTTCCTGTATCCTGTTCCAGCCGCCCCCCTCCACGGTCCACTGCTTAACCGTGCACGCGTACACCCCCTCGTCCGCCGGCTCCGCCCCAGACAGCACCAGGCCGTACGACCCGTCCGTCTCCGGGCGCACGCGCATCCCGCCGTCCGCGTACCGCCGCACGAAATCCCCGCCCACCTCGACGCCCAGGTCGGGCCCGAACGTGACGAGGTCCCGCTCCGACTGACCCCGTCTCACAGACCAGGTGACCGACAGGTAGATCCCGTGGGTGAAGTCGTGGGAGACGTTGCAGCGCAGATCGATGGACCTGCCCTCGTGGACTGAAGGGACGGGGGCTACGGGCGTCACAGCCAGCGTGTTCGGGATCACTGAAGGAAAACAAAAAGAGAGGAAGAGGGGTCAGGGCATTTTTTGGGTACAGGCGTGGACCTGTAGTGACACATTTATTTAAAAGGACAAAAATAACTGAGCACAAACACACCACTAAAAGCCTTTGCTGTTTGTTTGTTTTTTCCACTTAAAGTGCATTTAATTAAAATAAATAAAATAATAATTAAAATAAAATAAAAAAAATTTGTATTCATAAAAATAAACAAAAATTTCTATAAATAAATTTAAAAAATCATATTTTAAATATCAGAGCTGCAAAAACGTTCTAGTGTATTTTGCGAAATGCAAGTGGCTAAAATCTGACTAAAAGACTAAAATCTTCTGGCTGATTAATTTTATTTATACATTTAATTTATTTTTGTATTTATAAGAATAAATAAAGATTTACATAAATAAAATATTAATAAAAAATATATATTTTAAATATCAATGCAAAAAAACCTTTTTTAGTTTTTTTAATAACATCTACTGGCTGGTTGATTTAATAATGAGTTTTTATTTATTTATTTGTTTATTTGTTTGTTTGAATAAATTCCACCATATCCTTTCTAAGATTTCCATAAATAAATAAATTTTTAAAAATCATATTTTAAATATCACAGCCAAAAAACATATATATATATATATATATATTTTTTTTAATCTACTGCCTGGTTGAATTGACAATGGATTTTATTTATTTATTTTATTAAAAAATAAATAATAATCAGAGCTGCAAAACATTCTAGTGTATTTAGCCAAATGTAAATGGTTTCATAATAAAATCTACTGGCTGGTTAATTTGACAACAGGTTTAATTTATTTCTTTTTTGCATTTACAAGAATAATATTAAAGATTTCCATAAATAAATAAAAAGAAATATTTTGAATATCAGAGCTGCAAAAGATTTTTTACTGCAAAATGAAAGAGGTTTCATAACAAAATCTTCTAGCTGATTGATTTGACAATTAGTTTTATTTATTTATTTATTTATTTATATTTGCATTCATAAGAATTAAACAATATTTCCATAAATAATTTTAAAAGTCATATTTTAAATATGAATGCTTACAAAAACGTTCTACTGTGAAATGCAAGTGGTTTCATAATAAAATCTACTAGCTGGTTGATTTGACAACAGGTTTTATTTATTTATTTGTTTTATTTTATTTTATTTATTTATTCGCATTTATAAGAATAAACAAAGATTTCCATGAATAAATTTAAATAATCATATTTTAAATATAAATGCTGAAAAAAAACGTTCTAGTGCAAAATGTAAGTGGTTTCATTATAAAATCTTCTAGCTGGTTGATTTGACAATGTGTTTTATTTATTTATTTATTTATTTATTTATTTTATCCGCATTTATAAAAAATAAACAAAGATTTCCTTAAATAAATAAAAATCACAATTTAAATAATCATATTTAAAATATCAATGCAAAATTTTCTCTTTTTTTTTTTTAAATAAAATCTACTGGCTAGTTAATCTGACAATTGGTTTTATTTATTTATTTATTTACTTTTCGATTTTTTTGGAAATTCTGGAGGACAAATTGACCTCCCAGCCAAAACAAAGGCAACACTGAACCGCTAAACAGACAGAAAAGAAGAGGCTAATCATAAAGCCTTCAGATACCTTCTTGGTCGGTAGTGATCAGATCGTGCCAGGTTTGAACGTTGCACGATCTGATCTGACAAGAAGAAGAGCAAAGGAAGCTGAGGGCAAGATGCCGGAGGTTGAGGAGGCCGATGAGCTTGGTCACGGTTCAAACATGCATGGAGAAGTTTGCATGATGATGCAAAACATCTAGCACGATTGAAGCTGATGCAAATCACATGGCTACCCGAGTAGTGTATTAAGGTTTCAGCGGTTGAAGCAGGCATCGTTACGCCTACGTATAAATCAAGATGATGCTACGTTCACACTACACGACTTGATTTCTTGTAATTGGGAGTCTTGGCCATAGGGGGTCACACACTACACCATCGATCACCAGGGGGGATCTTAGAAGAGTCTA
This sequence comes from Trichomycterus rosablanca, assembly GCF_030014385.1. Classification (NCBI taxonomy): domain Eukaryota; kingdom Metazoa; phylum Chordata; class Actinopteri; order Siluriformes; family Trichomycteridae; genus Trichomycterus; species Trichomycterus rosablanca. The sequence continues at coordinate 30,327,165 of NC_086002.1, forward strand.
TCTGGTGACGAGGGGTTCGATGATACCATGTCCGAAAATACACGCCAACAACAAGTTGGTGGTGAATTAATATTTTGCAATGCAGCGTGGGTATTATGGTTCGGCGTGGACGATAAGGTCACAAATACTGTAAAGCTTGTGTGCAGCTCCTCCCCCTGGTTTCCCATCACTGCGTATCTTACGTTCTCATTGGCTGGAGTTCGACGCCGTAAACGAATGCCTGTTTGCCTCCGAGCTGCCACATCTAGCGACGACCAATCGGCATCCACACGACTCTCTAAACTTTGTAAGTCTAGCCGTAGTCTAGGCGCAGCGGTAAAAAAAACACAGGATCCCGAATACATGGTATCGAATCCAGCTCTGCCTCACCGGCTCGAGGCTGAGCGGCAACACGTACGACGATTGGCCTGTTGTTCAGTTGGGGGCGGGACAAAGAGCCGGATGTGGGTCTCTCTCTGTCGAAACGGTGCAATCACGACCTCTGCCGGCTGATTAGAGGCGCCCGCACAGAGATGAGGAAGGAGCGCTCTCAGGGTGTGTCTCTCCGCACGCAACGCTAGGTGGCGCCACACTCATCCAGGTGTGGGTGGCAAAAATGCATCCGGCTTGCTGCTCAATCTACTGTATCATGGGGCCCCAACCAGACCTTGGATACCAGTGGTAGTGGGCTAGCATAATATACCACCGCGCCACCTGAACGCAAGCGTTATTAAACGTGCACCCACCTCTCAGTAGCACGTCTGCGCCGTAGTTCCCGCTGATGACGGAGTCCGTGCTGGGGGTACTGCAGGTGTAGGTAGCGCTGTCGCTCACCCTGGCTTCTCTGATCCTCAGTTCCACCGTGCTATCGCCCAGCCTCTCCAGGCTAACGTCCCCCGAAGCCACGCGGTCCTCCACGGACTGGTCCGGAAACGTCGAGTCGAACGTGGACATGACGGCGACGGTCTCCGACCCTCGTTTAGCCTTCCAATCGAACTCCTGCTCCTTGGGTCCCTCGTATTCCGAGACTTCGCATCGTACAGACAGCGGCTGACCCTCGACCCGAATCAGAGGGCCGGTCGGGAGCAGCACTTTCCGGCCAGCGGTCAAACCTAAAAGAGAGACAGTTGCGAATGTGTGTACATGACGGTTATTCCCGATTGCCCCTGAGGAGGGTGTATTCGCCTGCCCCGCACCCCCCTCCGACGTGTCTGCAGTTCCTCCATCCCTTCTTTTTCAGTGATTGACTTTACACACCTGTTAGCAACACTGAAACTCAGTCATTAGGAGGAGTGTCCATATACTTTTGACCATATAGTGTGTATATGAAAAATGAAAACGCATTTGAAATAGGCTGTGATGGTGTGTGTGTGTGTGTACATGTTTGTGTGTGTGCCTGTGCATATGAGTGTGTTTTGTGTGTGTGTGTGTGTGTTGTTAGTGTACATTTGCACGTGTGTGTGTGTGAATGTGTGTGTATCTACGTGTGTGTGCATTTGTCTGTGTGTATTTTTTGTTTGTGTATTTGTATCTATGTGTGTATGTGTCTGTGTGTACATGTGTGTGTATCTATGTGTGTGTGTGTGTGTGTTTTCTGTTTGTGTACATGTTTGTACGTGTGTGTGACTGTGTGTGTATCTATGTGTGTGTATTCATGTGTGTGTGCATTTGTCTCTGTGTATGTGTGTGTGTGTGTGTGTGTGAATGTGTGTGTTTCTATGTGTGTGTGTATTCATGTGTGTGTGTTTTTTGTTTGTGTATTTGTTTGTATCTATGTGTGTGTGTATCTGTGTGTGTGAGTTTTCATTTTGTGTACATGTCTGTACGTGTGTGTGACTGTGTGTGTATCTATGTGTGTGTATTCATGTGTGTGTGCATTTGTCTGTGTGTATGTGTGTGTGTTTCTACGTGTGTGTATTCATGTGTGTGTGTTTTTTGTTTGTGTATTTGTCTGTATCTATGTGTGTGTATCTGTGTGTATGTGTGTGTTTTGTTTGTGTACATGTTGGTACGTGTGTGTGTGTGTTTTGTTTGTGTACATGTTTGTACGTGTGTGTGTGTGTGTGTGTGAATGTGTGTGTATCTATGTGTGTGTGTGTTTTCTGTTTGTGTACATGTTTGCATGTGTGTGTGACTGTGTGTGTATCTATGTGTGTGTATTCATGTGTGTGCATTTGTCTGTGTGTATGTGTGTGTGTGTGTGTGTGTTTTCTGTTTGTGTACATGTTTGCACGTGTGTGTGACTGTGTGTGTATCTATGTGTGTGTATTCATGTGTGTGTGCATTTGTCTGTGTGTATGTGTTTCTACGTGTGTGTATTTATGTGTGTGTGTTTTTTGTTTGTGTATTTGTTTGTATCTATGTGTGTGTATCTGTGTGTATGTGTGTGTTTTGTTTGTGTACATGTTGGTACGTGTGTGTGTGTGTTTTCTGTTTGTGTACATGTTTGCATGTGTGTGTGACTGTGTGTGTATCTATGTGTGTGTATTCATGTGTGTGTGCATTTGTCTGTGTGTATGTGTGTGTGTGTGTGTGTGTGTGTGTTTTCTGTTTGTGTACATGTTTGCACGTGTGTGTGTGTATCTATGTGTGTGTATCTGTGTGTGTGTATCTGTGTGTGTGTATCTATGTGTGTGTATCTGTGTGTGTGTGTATCTATGTGTGTACATGTTTGCGTGTGTGTGTGTGTGTGTGAGTGTGTGTATCTATGTGTGTGTGCATTTGTCTGTGTGTATTCATGTGTGTGTTTTTTGTTTGTGTATTTGTTTGTATCTATGTGTGTGTATCTATGTGTGTATGTGTGTTTTGTTTGTGTACATGTTTGTACGTGTGTGTGTGTGAATGTGTGTGTATCTATGTGTGTGTGTGTGTGTGTTTTCTGTTTGTGTACATGTTTTCACGTGTGTGTGACTGTGTGTATCTATGTGTGTGTATTCATGTGTGTGTGCATTTGTCTGTGTGTATGTGTGTGTGTTTTCTGTTTGTGTACATGTTTTCACGTGTGTGTGACTGTGTGTATCTATGTGTGTGTATTCATGTGTGTGTGCATTTGTCTGTGTGTATGTGTGTGTGTTTTCTGTTTGTGTACATGTTTGCACGTGTGTGTGTGTGTGTTTTGTTTGTGTACATGTTTGTACGTGTGTGTGTGTGAATGTGTGTGTTTTCTGTTTGTGTACATGTTTGCACGTGTGTGTATCTATGTGTGTGTATTCATGTGTGTGTGCATTTGTCTGTGTGTATGTGTGTGTGTGTGTGTGTGTGTGTGTGTGTGTTTTCTGTTTGTGTACATGTTTGCACGTGTGTGTGTGACTGTGTGTATCTATGTGTGTGTATCTGTGTGTGTGTATCTATGTGTGTACATGTTTGCGTGTGTGTGCGTGTGTGTGAATGTGTGTGTATCTATGTGTGTGTGCATTTGTCTGTGTGTATTCATGTGTGTGTTTTTTGTTTGTGTATTTGTTTGTATCTATGTGTGTGTGTATCTGTGTGTGTGAGTTTTCTGTTTGTGTACATGTTTGTACGTGTGTGACTGTGTGTATCTATATGTGTGTGTGCATTTGTCTGTGTGTATGTGTGTGTGTGTGTGTGTGTGTGTGTGTGTTTCTATGTGTGTGTGTATTCATGTGTGTGTGTTTTTTGTTTGTGTATTTGTTTGTATCTATGTGTGTGTATCTATGTGTGTGTGTGTGTGTATATCTGTGTGTGTGTGTGTACGTGTGTGTGTGTGTGTATATGTGTGTGTTTTTTGTTTGTGTATTTGTTTGTATCTATGTGTGTGTATCTATGTGTGTATGTGTGTGTTTTGTTTGTGTACATGTTGGTACGTGTGTGTGTGTGTGTTTTGTTTGTGTACATGTTTGTACGTGTGTATCTATGTGTGTGTATCTGTGTGTGTGTACATGTGTGTGTATCTGTGTGTGTGAGTTTTCTGTTTGTGTACATGTTTGCACGTGTGTGTATTCATGTGTGTGCATTTGTCTCTGTGTATGTGTGTGTGTGTATCTATGTGTGTGTGTGAATGTGTGTGTATTCATGTGTGTGTGTATTCATGTGTGTGTGTTTTTTGTTTGTGTATTTGTTTGTATCTATGTGTGTGTGTGTGTACATGTGTGTGTATCTGTGTGTGTGTGTGAGTTTTCTGTTTGTGTACATGTTTGTACGTGTGTGTGACTGTGTGTGTATCTATGTGTGTGTATTCATGTGTGTGTGCATTTGTCTCTGTGTATGTGTGTGTGTGTGTGTATTCATGTGTGTGTGTTTTTTGTTTGTGTATTTGTTTGTATCTATGTGTGTATGTGTGTGTTTTGTTTGTGTACATGTTGGTGCATGTGTGTGTGTGTGTGTTTTGTTTGTGTACATGTTTGTACGTGTGTGTGTGAATGTGTGTGTATCTGTGTGTGTGTGTGTGTATCTGTGTGTGTGTACGTGTGTGTGTATATGTGTGTGTTTTTTGTTTGTGTATTTGTTTGTATCTGTGTGTGTGTATCTGTTTGTGTATCTGTTTGCACGTGTGTGTGTGTGTGAATGTTTGTGTATCTATGTGTGTGTATTCATGTGTGTGTGCATTTGTCTGTGTGTATATGTGTGTGTGTTTTATGTTTGTGCACATGTTTGTACGTGTGTGAATGTGTGTGTATCTATGTGTGTGTCTTGTTTGTGTATTTGTTTGTATCGGTGTGTGTGTTTATCTATGCGTGAGTACATGTGTGTGTGTGTGAACCTAGGTTCCATATTCTGCACAACCGTAGTTGTTGTTGCACTGGTCCAAATGATAATGACTGGGAAGAATCATGGTATCCATGGTATATTTAGATTACTCCAAAAATGTTGGGACCCAGTTCCTCCCTTGTTGCCTTCCTCAGACCCTCAGACTCGCCAAATTGTGTCTGTTGAGCACCCAGCCAGTCTAGGGGCGACGGAAAGACCCAAACAGAATAGATTCCGGCCCAAAAATGACAACAAACTTCCCTTGATCGGCCTTTCAGAACGTCGTTCTTCATGCCAACAACGGAAAGGAGCATCAAGATTGTTATCGGCACAAAGTTCAAAGGTCAGTGATTATCATGGTGTGGGCATTTATTCGAGTTTATGGAATGGGTGAATGATTCAGGTCACATACAGCCAAGCAGGAAAGTCTGCACACCTCTTTCAACTTCTACACGTTTTATTACGTTAAAGACTCGTTCCCTAATAGACATTTTTGCGACTCGTGACTCGCAAAAAATGACATGTGGACAACAAAAGTCAGCAACATTAGTTACGTGTGACAATTTATATATATAACGTGAATGGAACGCTCCTACAGAACTGGCGCTAATGATTTTAAGAACCGCTTTCTGAACCAATCAGAGCTTCTGATTGTAATAGTTAGTAAGAAATGCTGTTATTTGCATTTATTCTGTTTGCGTCACACAGAAGACGTGGTAATGAAACGCTCGATCGGCTTTCTAACGGGTTCGTGTTTTACTTCAAAACCCGTAAAAGTTTGGAGGTTTTTAATTATAAGCACATTTACAAAATAACGGATTCTGTTCCTAATGGGACACACGCTTATAAATTTAATAGCACCTGGAAGAACAGAAGCTCAGGTAAGCAGCGGTTATGATTTTTTTGCTGTGTTTTGGATTTTGGCCGCTGTGCCGTAACTTGCAATGAAAACAAAACGTCACTGTAAGATTTTAACTGGTACCTAGGAAAGTAAAGGCACAAAGTAAAGACTCGTGACCCGACTCGGACTCTAGCATAAAGACTCGTGACTCGACTCGGACTCTAGCCTAAAGACTCGTGACCCGACTCGGACACTAGCCTAAAGACTCGTGACTCGACTCTGACTCTAGCCTAAAGACTCGTGACTCGACTCGGACTCTAGCCTAAAGACTTGTGACCTGACTTGGACTCTAGCATAAAGACTCCTGACTCGACTCGAACTCTAGCCTAAAGACTTGTGACCCGACTCGGACTCTAGCCTAAAGACTCTCGTGACCCGACTCGGACACTAGCCTAAAGACTCGTGACTCGACTTGGACTCTAGCATAAAGACTCCTGACTCGACTCGGACTCTAGCCTAAAGACTCGTGACTCGACTCGGACTCTAGCCTAAAGACTTGTGACCCGACTCGGACTCTAGCCTAAAGACTCTCGTGACCCGACTCGGACACTAGCCTAAAGACTCGTGACTCGACTTGGACTCTAGCCTAAAGACTCGTGACTCGACTAGGACTCTAGCCTAAAGACTTGTGACTTGACTTGTACTATAGCCTAAAAACTCTTGTGACTCGACTAGGACTCTAGCCTAAAGACTCATGACTCGACTAGGACTCTAGCCTAAAGACTCGTGACTCGACTAGGACTCTAGCCTAAAGACTCGTGACTCGACTAGGACTCTAGCCTAAAGACTCGTGACTCGACTAGGACTCTAGCCTAAAGACTCGTGACTCGACTCGAACTCTAGCCTAAAGACTCGTGACTCGACTCAGACTCTAGTCTAAAGACTCCTGACTCGACTCGGACTCTAGCCTAAAGACTCCTGACTCGACTTGTGACTTAACTCGGACTCTAGCCTAAAGACTCGTGACTCGACTTGGACTCTAGCCTAAAGGAGAAGGTGAAAGGGGTGTGCAGACTTTCCGGCTTGACTGTACGTCATTTGAATGAATTTGTTGGTTGGTAAAGACTACTGTCCATTTTATCAGCTCCACTTACCATATACGAGCGCGTTGTAGTTCTACAATTACTGACTGTAATCCATCTGTTTCTCTACATACTTTTTCAGCCTGCTTTCATGCTGTTCTTCGATGGTCAGGACCCCCACAGGACCACCACAGAGCAGGTATTATTTAGGTGGTGGATGATTCTCAACACTGCAGTGACACTGACATGGTGCTGGTGTGTTAGTGTGTGTTGTGCTGGAGTTTTTAATCACCGTGTCCACTCACTGTCCACTCCTACCTAGTCGGTCCACCCTGTAGGCGTAAAGTCAGAGACGATCGCTCATCTCACCTATTGCTGCTGTTTGAGTCGGTCATCTTCTGGAGCTGATAACATGGACAGTGAGTGTAGAAACAAGGAGGTGGTTTTAATGTTATGGCTGATCGGTGTATATCCCAATATCTGATTGATTTCCCCTCTTTTCTCAGCTCTGAAAATGGCTCACGTTTCTCTGATAGACAGCCTACCGGTCTTCGTACAGTCTTCCAATGAAAAACCAGAGACCAAAGCCTAACAGGATACACCTGGGTAATAAAAACTTTTTCTGCTCACTGATAAACAGTGAGCTGAGGTGCATTTTGTTTTCATTGATACTGCTTGAGATGTTTCTACTATTTAACTGGAGTCCACATGTGGTAAATTCAATTGACCGGACATGATTGGGGATTGCCGACACCTGCCTATCAGAAGATCAACCGTCCAGGCAGCAACTCCACAAATCACGCCTTTATGGCAGAGTGGCCAGATGGAAGCCACTCTTTAGTAAAAGGCATATTACAGCCTGCTTGGAGGAAACCTGGCTAATGCCATCCCTACAGTGAAGCATTGCGGTGGCAGCATCATGACCGGGGCGACTAGTCCTGATAGAGGGAAGATGAATGCAGCTAAGTACACCCAGATCCTTGAAGAAAACCTTCTCCAGAGCTCTCAGGACCTCAGATGACCAACATGACCTGACCCAAAGCACACAGCCAAGAGAAGAAAGTCTGTGAATGTCCTCGAGTGGCCCAGACCTGAATCCAATCGAACGTCTGTGGAAGGAGCTGAACATGGGCGTGTACCGACGGAGCTCGCGAGGATATGCCAAGAGGAACGGGCAAAAATGTCCAGACACAAGCGTGCCAATCTCGTAGCTTCTTTCCCAAGACGCCTTGAAACTGTAACTGCTGCCAAAGGTGCATCAAGCAAGTATTAGGCTCAGGGTGTGTACAGATATGTAACCTCTAAACGAACCATTTTTGTCTGTTAAATAAAATTGCATATTTTCTAAACCCTGTCTTCACGATTGTGTGTAGACGTTTAAGACGTGTAGATGAGTGCCGCTCACAAGCACGCTAGCGCACCAGAGTTGGGTTTGTAGACACGCCGTATCGAAACTCAGCTCTGCCTCTCCGACCGGGTTGGGGCGGCAGTATGAACCACGTTCGGCTGTTGTTCAGGGTTAGGGGGTAGAAGTCGGAGCGTAGGTCCTCATAACTGGTACGACTGCGGCCCCTGCCGGTTGACTGACGGCGCCTGCACGGGGCCGAGGAATAACGTCGAGGGGTGGGGGGGGTGACCCTCCGTGCGCAGCGTCTCTCCGTGTATGAACTCGGCTCGTGCGGGCGAAAAATGCAGGCTGTACCGACTGCGTGCCGGAGGGGGCGCAAGTCAGTCGAGTGGGTCGAATCAGTATAGAGGACACAATCAGGGTAATTGGACACGATTAGAATGGGGATAAAAATTGGGGGAAAAAAGTGAGAAAAGAATAGATGTGTAGATGTTTGAGGCAAAAAAAAAGAACTTAATCTACATCCAAGGGATGTGGACGTTGGACCCACAACGACCCTGACCAGCATCGACTGGTGGTAAAACATGAATATCTGAAGTGTGAGGGTGTGTACGTGTGAACGCCCTGCGATGGACGGGCGACCTGCCCGGGGTGTTACCACAATGAATCTGACCCAAGGTAACCCTGACCAGGGTAAAACGGTGGTTGAATGTACAATGAATGAATGGATGAGACACTTTGATCCAAAAAAAAAAAAAGGGTGCATAATTATTACATATGCGGCGGGTGATTCTTCAATTGCGGGCTCTTATTACCATCTTAACTTTTGAAACTTTTGTTTTAATTATGTCAAGATAACGCTAGAGCAAAGACTTAATGATGGCTACAATCGAGCTTATATAGAATTGTAATATTTCATATTTATTTGCGAAGTGGCATAGCAAAATGTCATCATGTGTTGGTAATGACGCGTTGCGGTAATGACAATTTTTACTTTTTTTAAGAAAAAAACTAGCTAGGCCATGGATGCACTTTAAATACATATAAATAATGTGTAATTTTTTTTTTTATAAATATACTCTATGATCAGGAGGAATACGTGATTAAATTACTCACATTTCCAGACATTAAAATGTCAATCTTCTCTCGTGGCTGGCATGTGCTTCCTTGCGAGTCTTTGTTTCCATGGTACAACATAAACAAGTGTCACCTTCAGATGATTCCCTACAGAAACCGTACACTGTTGCGGTAATGACGATAACGCTGGGGACAGTAATATATCGCTCAAAAATATTTTAAAAAATTACATTTTTTTATTTTTTATTGTGTTTAAGTTGCTTTTGTGATTTTTATAATGAATTGATGACTTTTTAGCATTTTATTAGAGCAGAGAAGTTTTAAAGTCTGGGTTTGGGACAAGGCCAAAGTAGCAAAATATTGATGTTTCAATCATCATAAAAAATTCATAATAATTATTTTGGTATGTAATTTTTTTTAGTGATGCAATGAATGATCAAATTTATAACCCAGGGACGTAAAAGTTCCCCCAATTGAAGAATCACCCGTACATGGTATGCACATGTATGACATCATAAAAGGTGACAAATGACACAATATTGCAGTGTGATCCTGTTCTACAGAGAGATCAGCCACTTCCACACCTTAATCACGTAAAAACACAACCCAACATTCTCTAGCAAACTCTGTCATGTTGTAGCTTGTTCTTTAGTCTCTAAAGTCCTGAATAAGTTCTTTAAAACTGTGCATTAAAGAAATACCTGGTTACTCTACCCCTACCTGCTGTAAACCAGATCACCCAGACCAGACTTTCCATTTCCATGCTGTGCTCCTGGAGGTGGTGGAGGTGCGTTAATCCAGAATTCACGTCCTTCTCAGATCTTAAGGGTTAAATCTCACAATCCTGATACAGACATGGCGTTAATAAAGCAGCCTGCATTCACACCGGACCTCTGGAAACGAAGGACGGTACACAACAGTCCGGTGAGATCGACTGAGACTCGGGTTGCGACCGAGCCTGGTTGTGAAGGGACGAACTGTGACGTAAGCGTTTCAGTCAGGTGGGGCGAGACGTACATAGTAGCGCCATAAATCACCTCAGTGTGTGTGTACATTGCTACCATAGCGGACACGATAAAACCTCATTTATTTGGTGTTTTTTGTCAGAACTTACATTATAATACCATGTTAAATAAGCTCAGTTGTATTTAACACAAAATTAATTGTCAAAAATAGCGTACTAATATACAGTACACATACTTGTCAATATTTAGGCTAATTCTGGGCTAGTTCTTACCTTAACAATGTAAATAAAGCAGGTATAGCTGGTTAAAATACAAATATATCCCCCAGAACCCCTTACCTTATCTCAATCTTTACAATAATTAACAATAACAACATAAACGACCTTTAAATTCCTCCTATTTCGCCCCTGAATTGCGTAAACAATGTAATTAAAGCAGGTATAGCTAGTTACAAGACAAATATATCCCCAAGAACCATTTACCTCATCTTAATCTTTACAACAATTAAGAATAACAACACGACCGACCTTTAAATCCCCTCTATTTAACCCCGAAATTGCTAAAACATTAAATTGCTAAAACAATTCTAAACAACAATATCCCCCAAGAACCCTTTACTTCATCTCAATCTTTACAACAATTAACAATAACGACACGACCGACCTTTAAATTCATCCTATTTTGCCCCTGAATTGCTTAAACAATGTAATTAAAGCAGGTATAGCTAGTTACAATACAAATATATCCCCAAGAACCCTTTACATCATCTCAATCTTTATAAAAAATAAACAATAACAACACGACCGACCTTTAAATTCCTCCCGTTTTGCCCCTGAATTGCTGAAACAATGCGATTGCAATACAAATATATCCCCAAGAACCCTTTACTCTTCAATCTTTACAACAATTAACAATAACGACACAACCGACCTTTAAATTTATCATATTTTAGCAGGCGTAGCATTTCTCCAGCTAGTTACAATACAAATATAGCACCAAGAACCCTTTACTCTTCAATTTTTACAACAATTAACAATAACGACACGACCGACCTTTAAATTCCTCCTATTTCGCCCCTGAATTGCTGAAACAATGTGATTACAATACAAATATATCCCCGAGAATGCTTTACTACATCTCAATCTTTACAACAATTAACAATAACAACACGACCGACCTTTAAATTTATCATATTTTAGCAGGCGTAGCATTTCTCCAGGTAGTTACAATACAAATATAGCACCAAGAACCCTTTACTCTTCAATCTTTACAATAATTAACAATAACAACACAACCGACCTTTAAATTCATCCTATTTCGCCCCGAATTGCTAAAACAAGTGATTAAAACAGATGTAGCATTTCTCCAGCTAGTTACAATACAAATATATCCCCAAGAACCCTTTACCTCATATTAATCTTTATTAAAAATAACAATAACAACATGAACGACCCTTAAATTCCTCCTATTTTAGCAGGCGTAGCATTTCTCCAGCTAGTTACAATACATATATAGCAACAAGAACCCTTTACTTCATCTCAATCTTTACAGTAATTAACAATAACAACATGAACGACCTTTAAATTCATCCTATTTCGCCCCGAATTGCTAAAACAAGTGATTAAAGCAGACGTAGCATGTCTCCAGCTAGTTACAATACAAATATATCCCCGAGAACGCTTTACTACATCTCAATCTTCATAACAATGAACAATAACAACACAAACGACCCTTAAATTCCTCATATTTTGCCTCTGAATTGCTTAAACGATGTGATTAAAGCAAACGTAGCATTTTTTCACCTGGTTACAATACAAATATATTCCCAACAACCCTTTACTTCATCTCAATCTTTACAACAATTAACAATAACGACACGACCGACCTTTAATTTCATCCTATTTAGCCCCTGAATTGCTAAAACAAGTGATTAAAGCAGGTCTAGTATGTCTCCAGCTAGTTGTAATACAAATATAGCACCAAGAATCCTTAACCTTATCTTAATCCTTACAACAATTAACAATAACAACACGACCGACCTTTAAATTCCTCTTATTTTAGCAGGCGTAGCATTTCTCCAGCTAGTTACAATACAAATATAGCACCAAGAACCCTTTACCTCATATTAATCTTTACAACAATTAACAATAACAACACGACCGACCTTTAAACCTTCAGGTTTGGACTTCACTCACTTACCTACTATGTTCGTGATTAGCGCTACAATGAAAGCACAACACACTGAACCTTGAGGCAGAACAGAAATCTAATGCTAGAGGGTCATTTGACCTCAGCGAGCAATTTCGTACCCACAGGACTGCCACTCACTGGATGTTTTTTTTTACCGCTTGTGTTTGCACTAATGTCACAATTGTCAAATTTAAGAATGACACAAATGACTTAGCTAGCAGGTATTATTCAGGTGGTGGATCATTCTTAGCACTGCAGTGACGCTGACATGGCGGTGGTGTGTTAGTGTGTGTTGTGCTGGTACGAGTGGATCAGAGGTTTTAAACACGTCACTGTCACTGCCGGACTGAGAATAGTCCACCGACCGAAAATATCCAGCCAACAGCAACCGGTGGGTGGCGTCCTGTGACCACTGATGAAGGTCTAGAAGATGACCGACTCAAACAGCAGCAATAGATGAGCGATCGTCTCTGACTTTACATCTACAAGGTGGACCGACTAGGTAGGAGGGTCTAATAGAGTGGACAGTGAGTTGACACGGTATTTAAAAACTCCAGTGGCGCTGCTGTGTCTGATCCACTCATACCAGCACTAACACACCACCAACATGTCAGTGTCACTGCAGGGTTGAGAATGATACACCACCTAAATAATACCTGATATGAGTTGGTTTTAATGTGATAGCTGATCAGTGTAGAATCATGTGTTTATATGGACTGAATGGCACACTAAATGTTTATTTGTGTTACTCTAGGGGGTTTGATCTGTAGTGACTTGACTTTATTGGCTCGACTATACCGGTTTTTCCAATTATTTATCCGTTTTTGGGAAAAGGTGGGGTAGCAGGTTTGGCAGGCATCGAAAATGCTGATTGTTGGGAAATCTCTGGTGTCTGTTTCAAGTACATTACGACATAATTACAATACTGAAGGTGAAATGTCGCCACCTTGTGGACAGAAATGCACAGTGCAGAAAAAGCCAAGGGCTGACTGGACGCCATACACGGTGGCAACGGCAGACATCCCAAGTTGCAAAAACTCATTTCAGGGAGGTACCCTACATAGTGCACTAGATTGTATATTAGAAAATAATTTATGTTCCTTACTTAGTGCACTAGATAGTGTACTAGATAATAGACTTATGTTTCTTACATAATGCTTTAGGTAGCGTATTAATTAACGGATTTAGGTTCCCTACATAGTGCACTAGACAGTATATTAGACAACTGATTTATGTTCCCTACACAGTGCGCGAGATTGTATATCAGATAACGGATTTGTTCCCTACACAGTGCACTAGATAGTGTATTAGATAACGGATTTAATACGCGATCGGGGGAATAAAGTCTGTGTCGCCTGTGTGCGCGTTTGTGTCGCTCTTGGCCGCTCGTTCTAGATTCCGGGAGATTTTATTTGACTTGCGGGTATCAGGGAGCCGCTGTGTATATTATGTATATTATGTATATTATGGATATTATGGATATTATGGATATTATGGATACTGTCCATAATATACATAATATACATAATATCCATAATATACATAATATACATAATATCCATAATATACATAATATCCATAATATACATAATATACATAATATCCATAATATACATAATATACATAATATACATAATATACATAATATCCATAATATCCATAATATACATAATATACATAATACAGTATACATAATACTGTATAGTGTTGTCCCATGAAAAGATATAATGAAATATTTGCAGAAATGTGAGGGGTGTACTTACTTTTGTGATACACTGTATCTATCTATCTATCTATCTATCTATCTATCTATCTATCTATCTATCTATCTATCTGTACGTCTATCTGTCTATCTATCTACCATCTGTCTGTCTGTCTGTCTATCTGTCTGTCTGTCTATCTATGCACTGTCTGTCTGTCCATCCATCCATCCATCCATCCATCCATCCATCCATCCATCCATCCATCTATCTATCTATCTATCTATCTATCTATCTATCTATCTATCTATCTATCTATCTATCTATCTATCTACCAACTGTCTGTCTGTCTATTTATCTGTCTGTCTGTCTGTGTATCTATATATCTGTCTGTCTATACACTATCTATCTATCTATCTATCTATCTATCTATCTATCTATCTATCTATCTATCTATCTATCTATCTATCTATCTATCTATCTATCTTTAGCGGTGACAAGCTTCAGAATAATTATATATTTATTTAAAATAGTTGTTTATTAAAAATTTCTGCTCTAATTTAAATATAGCACAACGTTTAATTTGAAGTTTAATTGTTTAACAAACAAGAATTGAATTATCTGATAAATGATAATCATGCACTATTAGAATCAATGCACTTACCGTATTTAAGTGTAATCGCTTCGTATCACCACTAGAGGGCACAAGTGAGTGCAAATTAAAAATCGGCAAAACCGATTTTTAAGTCGCGATTTCAAAACTAAACAGAAAAAAAATGTCAAACCCGCCCATATAAGTAGAGACAGAGTTCAGAGGAAACGGTTTTGCTGACTGGCTTCAGAGAAAAAGGAGTTAGAATTTGATAAAATAAGTAAATAGTGAAAGAATTAACAAGCAAATAAATTACAGATAGCTATTTTCCACACTTTATTGACAAGTGTACTAATTAGATATTACTATTATACAATTTTAGATTGCTGATTTTTATGATCGATATAGACCCTAGATAAGAACCGAGGGAGGAAGTATCATCAACCTATCTATCTACACTATAGAAATGAAACTTGGATATACAGTGTATCACAAAAGTGAGTACACCCCTCACATTTCTGCAGATATTTAAGTATATCTTTTCATGGGACAACACTGACAAAATGACACTTTGACACAATGAAAAGTAGTCTGTGTGCAGCTTATATAACAGTGTAAATTTATTCTTCCCTCAAAATAACTCAATATACAGCCATTAATGTCTAAACCACCGGCAACAAAAGTGAGTACACCCCTAAGAGACTACACCCCTAAATGTCCAAATTGAGCACTGCTTGTCATTTTCCCTCCAAAATGTCATGTGATTTGTTAGTGTTACTAGGTCTCAGGTGTGCATAGGGAGCAGGTGTGTTCAATTTAGTAGTACAGCTCTCACACTCTCTCATACTGGTCACTGAAAGTTCCAACATGGCACCTCATGGCAAAGAACTCTCTGAGGATCTTAAAAGACGAATTGTTGCGCTACATGAAGATGGCCAAGGCTACAAGAAGATTGCCAACACCCTAAAACTGAGCTGCAGCACAGTGGCCAAGATCATCCAGCGTTTTAAAAGAGCAGGGTCCACTCAGAACAGACCTCGCGTTGGTCGTCCAAAGAAGCTGAGTGCACGTGCTCAGCGTCACATCCAACTGCTGTCTTTGAAAGATAGGTGCAGGAGTGCTGTCAGCATTGCTGCAGAGATTGAAAAGGTGGGGGGTCAGCCTGTCAGTGCTCAGACCATACGCCGCACACTACATCAAATTGGTCTGCATGGCTGTCACCCCAGAAGGAAGCCTCTTCTGAAGTCTCTACACAAGAAAGCCCGCAAACAGTTTGCTGAAGACATGTCAACAAAGGACATGGATTACTGGAACCATGTCCTATGGTCTGATGAGACCAAGATTAATTTGTTTGGTTCAGATGGTCTCAAGCATGTGTGGCGGCAATCAGGTGAGGAGTACAAAGATAAGTGTGTCATGCCTACAGTCAAGCATGGTGGTGGGAATGCCATGGTCTGGGGCTGCATGAGTGCAGCAGGTGTTGGGGAGTTACATTTTATTGAGGGACACATGAACTCCAATATGTACTGTGAAATACTGAAGCAGAGCATGATCCCCTCCCTCCGGAAACTGGGTCGCAGGGCAGTGTTCCAGCATGATAATGACCCCAAACACACCTCTAAGACGACCACTGCTTTATTGAAGAGGCTGAGGGTAAAGGTGATGGACTGGCCAAGCATGTCTCCAGACCTAAACCCAATAGAACATCTTTGGGGCATCCTCAAGCGGAAGGTGGAGGAGCGCAAAGTCTCGAATATCCGCCAGCTCCGTGATGTCGTCATGGAGGAGTGGAAAAGCATTCCAGTGGCAACCTGTGAAGCTCTGGTAAACTCCATGCCCAGGAGAGTTAAGGCAGTTCTGGGAAATAATGGTGGCCACACAAAATATTGACCCTTCAGGAACTTTCACTAAGGGGTGTACTCACTTTTGTTGCCGGTGGTTTAGACATTAATGGCTGTATATTGAGTTATTTTGAGGGAAGAATAAATTTACACTGTTATATAAGCTGCACACAGACTACTTTTCATTGTGTCAAAGCGTCATTTTGTCAGTGTTGTCCCATGAAAAGATATACTTAAATATCTGCAGAAATGTGAGGGGTGTACTCACTTTTGTGATACACTGTAACTTAGAGTAGTCAGTGTACAGCTTGTATAGCAGTGTAGATTTACTGTCTTCTGAAAATAACTCAACACGGAGCTGGTGGATGTTAGACACCTTGAACTCTTCCACTTTCCACTTGAGGATGCCCCACAGGTGCTCAATTGGGTTTAGTCCATCACCTTCAGCTTCCTCAGCAAGGCAGTTGTCATCTTGGAGGTTGTGTTTGGGGTCGTTATCCTGTTGGAAAACCGCCATGCGGCCCAGTTTCCGAAGGGAGGGGATCGTGCTCTGCTTCAGGATGTCACAGTACATGTTGGAATTCATGTTTCCCTCAATGAACTGCAGCTCCCCAGTGCCAGCAACACTCATGCAGCCCAAGACCATGATGCTACCACCACCATGCTTGACTGTAGGCAAGATACAGTTGTCTCGGTACTTCTCACCAGGGCGCCGCCACACATGCTGGACACCATCTGAGCCAAACAAGTTTATCTTGGTCTCGTCAGACCACAGGGCATTCCAGTAATCCATGTTCTTGGACTGCGGGCTTTCTTGTGTGTCAGCTTCAGAAGAGGCTTCCTTATGGGATGACGACCATGCAGACCGAGTTGATGCAGTGTGCGGTGTATGGTCTGAGCGCTGACAGGCTGACCTCCCACGTCTTCAACCTCTACAGCAATGCTGGCAGCACTCATGTGCCTACTTTTTGAAGCCAACCTCTGGATATGCCGCTGAACACGTGGACTCAAGTTCTTCGGTCGACCCTGGCGAAGCCTGTTCCGAGTGGAACCTGTCCTGGAAAACCGTCGTATGACCTTGGCCACCGTGCTGTTGCTCAATTTCAGGGTGTTAGCGATCTTCTTATAGCCCAGGCCATCTTTGTGGAGAGCAACAATTCTATTTCTCACATCCTCAGAGAGTTCTTTGCCACGAGGCAAAGACACCAGGGAGGGACAACGACACATTTGGGCACAATTTGGACATGTTCACTGTGGGGTGTACTCACTTATGTTGCAGCTATTTAGACATTAATGGCTGTGTGTTGAGTTATTTTCAGAAGACAGTAAATCTACACTGCTATACAAGCTGTACACTGACTACTCTAAGTTATATCCAAGTTTCATGTCTATAGTGTTGTCCCATGAAAAGATATAATCAAATATTTGCAGAAATGTGACGGTGGTTAGCGGGTTTTGCATTCAATTAAGTGCGGATTCTTTAAATAGCTCCGTGTTAGTTGAAATCATGATCATCAGATGGTTCGTGTAAGCGTGATGGAAACCAGCCTGAGTCGCTGTGGTGTCAAAAACCTATTTCTAATGTTCCACTTCCTTTGTGCCACAGGAAATGCTGAAAGGACATCGGCGATGCACATAAAAACAAACATTTACTTACGTACAACTGTCCGTGGTGTATTCTAGCCCAGTGTTTCTCAACCTTTTTTCAGTCCCGGCCCAATCTCAAGTCCCCCCAGTCTAAAATGTATTAAAAAAACTTACACTCTGCATCCCTCGGACTGCTAACACACACGCACCATAGGTGTCGTTTAGGGAGGGAGGGGTAAACGTGACTTACTTTTAATGGGAAACCTGAGCCTGGGATGATTAACACAATCGCCCTATTCTGGCAGGGATGGATGAGAGGCAGACACGGAGCTCCTGGTCCAGAGCCCTCAGTCGAAAAGCTCAGAATCAGATTTACCATAATTAAATGAGTTTATAGTTTATTTCTCAGTTATTTGTCATTATACTAAGAGCACTGCTTCTTTTCTGCATGTTCTCTCTGTAGCTCGGTTATGGCTCTCTCAACTCAAACTCAAAGAAGCTTTATTGGCATGACAAATGAGGACATTCGTATTGCCAAAGCAAGTTAGAGAGAAATAATAAAAATAACAGTAAGAAAGAACAAATATATACAAAACAGCACTTTGGATGTAAATGTGCTTTATAAATAAATTACTTACTTACAAAAAAATATTATATTAATAAAAACAGTGCAAAATAATAACAAAATTATAATATTTACAGTAATGAGGTAGTAATAACAATCAGTCTCTCTCTCTCTGTGTGTGCGCGCACATTAACTGATCGTTATTACTACCTCATTAATGTAAATATTATAATTTTTATTGTTAATATTTTGCGCTGTTTTTATTATTATTTTATTCTATTTTATATTTTTGCACATGTAACTGTTTTGTATATATTTGTTCTTTCTTACTGTTATTTTTTATTATTTCTCTGTAACTTGCTTTGGCAATACGAATGTCCTTATTTGTCATGCCAATAAAACTTCTTTTGAGTTTTGTGTGTGTGTGTGTGTGTGTGTGTGTGTGTGTGTGTGTCGCCCGTTCTCCGCTTTCCGCTTTCGGATTTGAATTTCGACAATAAACAGCTCTTATTATGACTGATTAATTCCCTCTACTGATGGAAGCGGAATGGGTGGATTATAGTCGATAAGAATTGCGCAGAAATAAAAAGATATACATATATAACGGCTTCCAGAGGCGCGACTCGGTTCCTTTTGTTCATTTTAAAGAGCCGTTCGATAGAATCGGATCGTTCACGAACGACTCATCACTTTTTAGAATTGACGGCACCCCTGACGAAGCCAGACGGCTGTTCTAGCCACCTTGAATAAAGCCCCAAAGCATTTTTCTTTTGGTCATGGACGGTGTTGTTCTTGTTCTTCATCATAGCTCAACCTTGGTCATGTCAGACGTACTTTGGCGGACTTGATGTACGGTACGATTTCCATAAATGGACGGGTTCTGTCCTGCCAACCTACCCAACGACCCAGACTTATCATGAACACTATAATGAGGACACAACCAGCTCCTTTAATGTTGCTTTAGGCCCCTTGGGAGCCTCTTATGGTCAGTTTTGGAAGGACGTCCGCTATTGGTCCACGTTATCCACTTGTTGATGACGGTCTTCATCAACTGTGTTCCGTGGTGTGGTCTCTAGACTGATGCCGGTGTCAAACACCTACATTGCTACATTTAAGGTACATTTATAGCATTTCATCCAAAGTGACCAATTTCAAGCCACTGTTTATAAGGTTAGTTACTTAATAAACAAGAATTGATGATAATCATCCACTTACCATATACAGTAGAAGCACTTTGTAGTTCTACAATTACTGACTGTAGTCCATCTGTTTCTCTGCATACTTTTTTTACCCTGCTTTCACTCTGTTCTTCAATGGTCAGGACCCCCACAGAGCAGGTATTATTTAGGTAGTGGATGATTCTCAGCACTGCACTGACACTGACATGGTGCTGGTGTGTCAGTGTGTGTTGTGCTGGTATGAGTGGAGTTTTTAAACACCGTGTCCACTCACTGTCCACTCTATCAGACGCTCCTACCTACTCGGTCCACCTTGTAGATGTAAAGTCAGAGACGATCGCTCATCTCATCTATCGCTGCTGTTTGAGGCGGTCACAGGGCGCTGTTGGATGGATATTCTCCACTCGCAGCACGTGAGCGCCAGTGCAGTGCTGAGAATGACCCACCACCTAAATAATACCTGCTCTGTGGTGGTCCTGTGGTGGTCCTGTGGTGGTCCTGCGGGGGTCCCGACCACTGAAGAACTATATGGCAAGTGGAGCCGATAACATGGACAGTGAGTGTAGAAACACGGACACACGGACAGATCTGAAGCCAAAGCAACGGGGATTGTTAATAAAATGTACTTTAATGTAAAAATAACAATTCAGCATGAAAAAAGAAAAAATGCTTAAGGCTCATGTATTAAACAAATATAAAAATGAAAGACAGAAAAAGGGAAGAATACTGTATTGTATATAAATATATTTAGATTTTTTTGATTCAGTGGAAATAAAAAACCCCCTGACACGACAGTTACTGCACAGTTCACAGGAAACGAGCAGACGCTGCCTAGAAAAATAAGACCTGACGCGGCATCACTGTGTTTTTTCTTTATGTGCTTTTAAAACCTCAGCGTGAAAGAAAGCAAGCAAGCAAAAGTTGCCGTTTCGATAAGATGTTAATTATATCAGGAATATATAATAATTATTATTATTTTTGATGAGGGGGTGAGCTGGTTTGCATTAAAAAAACATTGCTGAAGCATATATATATATATATATATATATATATATATATATATATATATATATATATATATATATATATATATATATATATATATATACAGTACCAGTCAAAAGTTTGGACACACTTTCTCATTCCTGTGGTTTTTCTTGATTTTTTTTTAATTTTCAACATTGTAGATTAATAATGAAGACATCCAAACTATGAAGGAACACATATGGAATTATGTAGTAAACAAAAAAGTGTTAAACAAACCAGAATATGTTTGATATTTTATATTCTTTATAGTAGCCAACTTTTGTTTTGCTTTGATGACAGCTTTGCACCCTTTTTGGCATTTTCTCAATCGGCTTCATGAGGTCGCCACCTGGAACGGTTTTCAATTAACGTTTGTGCCTCGTCTAGAGTTAATTTCCGGAACTTTCGATTTGCGTCGTGCTTCCTCTCCGTCTACGCCGAACCCCGCCCTGACCGAGGAGATCGAACCTAACCCGTATCCCCTCCGAAACATGGGCAGCAGCCGGACGCATCTTTGCCACCCGCACATCGACGAGTTCGGCGCCACCTAGCGTCGCGTGCGGAGAGACGCACCCCGAGGGCGCTCGTTCCTCATCTCTTGTGCGGGCGCCTCTAATCGGCCGGCGGAGGTCGTAATCTGGTCGTAATTCTGACAGAGAGAGACCCACCCCCTCCGGTCTCCGATCCCGCCCCCCCAACAACAGGCCAATCGTTGTTCATATAGCCGGCCAGCCTCGACCGGTGGAGGCAGCGCGTGTTTTTACCGCTGCGCCGCCTGAGCGGATATTTCTTGCTTTTTTTTATGTGTTTGAGACCGTCAGTTGTGCTGTGCAGAGGTAGAGTTGGTAAAATATAAAACATATTCTGGTTTGTTGAACATTTTTTTGTTCACTACATAATTCCATACGTGTTCCTTCATAGTTTGGATGTCTTCAGTATTAATCTACAATGTAGAAAATAAAAAGAATCAAGAAAAACCACTGAAGAGAAGGTGTGTCCAAATTTTTGACTGGTACTGTATACATATATATATATATAAATACACCGATCAGGCATAAAATTAGCAGTTGGTCCCCCTTGACGCATCAAGGCATGGACTCCACTAGACCCCTGAAAGTGTGCTGTGGTATCAGATCCTTTAACTCCTGTAACTGTAAGTTGTGATGTGGGGCCTCCATTGGATGGCACTTGTTCGTCCAGCACGTCCCACAGATGCTGGATTGGACTGAGATCTGGGACCTCAAACTGGTTGTTGTGCTCCTCGAACCGTTCCAGCATCATCCTGCTGAAAGAGGCCACACCCATCAGTGAACCGTCTCCATGAAAGGCTGGACATGGTCTGCAACCATGTCTAGGTAGGCGCTACGTATCAAGGTAGCAGAACCCACACCGCCTCCACCGGCTCGCCTTCTTCCCATGGTGCATCCTGGTGCCGTGTCTTCCCCAGGTGAGCGACGTGGTCCAGTTCCGATTCTCACGTGCCCATTGTTGGCGCTTTCGCCAATGGACAGGGGTCAGCATGGGCACCCTGACCGGTCTGTATGTGTATTCTGATACCTTTCTATCAGAACCAGCATTAACTCGTCTGTCGGATCGGACCACTCGTGCATCAACGAGCCTTGGCCGCCCATGACCCTGTCGCCGGTTTACCACTGTTCCTTCCTCGGACCACTGCAGACCGGTACACACCTCACAAGAGTTGCGGTTTTGGAGATGCTCTGACCCAGTCGTCTAGCCATCACAGTTTGGTCCTGTCAGTGGTCATAATGTTATGCCTTGTCGGTGTATACGCATATAATAATTTATAAGAATAAATTTTTGTTATTATGGCTGATACATTAACTTTAATATCCTATATACACAGGCACTATATGTATTAAAAGTGAACATCTGACCATGAACAAGGTATGAGGTGAACAAAATAATAGAAACCATGTTGATTTTAATGGATGGGATGTATTTAAAAACCATAAAATCTCTGAGGCCCAACTAGAGGTGCATCAATCACTGCACTAAATTATATAATGTTCCTGGAGATCAATCTCCAACCTGGGATCTAGTCGTCTCTCTTGATGACTCCCAGATCAGACCATCTGATAACGCAAGAAACCTTGGTGTCGTCCTGGATGACCAGCTGACCTTCTCTCCTCATGTAGCCAACATGACAAGACAAGATCGTGCCGGTTCCTCCTCTACAAGATCAAGAAGATTCGTTCATTTCTCTCCATGGAAGCCGCTCAGATTCTGGTCCGGTCGCTTGTAATCTCAGCTCCCTCCTGGCAGGTTCTCCCATGTTTACTATGAAACCCTACCAACCTAAATGCTGCCACATCACCCCACCGCTGGCTTCCGGTAGCAGAAGAGCCCGAGCTACCTTCGAGGTCTAATCAAACCTCGATCTGTACCACGCAACCTCTGAGCTACTAGTCTCGCTCGACTTGATCGTCCACCCAGGACTCAAGGAAGACGAGCATCAGCATCAGGGCTCTTCTATGTACCAGCAACTCTGTACTAAGTCTGAACATCTGAGTCTCTCGCTGTCTTCATCACCTCTTTACTCAGACATCCCAAGTGTCCCGGAAGTTCCGAGAGTGTCCCGCGTATACATAATATACATAATATACATAGCGGCTCCCTGATGCCCACAAGTCAGATAAAATCTCCCGGAATCTAGAACGAGCGGCCAAGAGCGCATGCAGGCGACACAGACTTTATTCCCCTGATCACGTATTAAATCTGTTATCTGATACACAATCTAGTGCACTGTGTAGGGAAAATAAACCAATTGTCTAATTCACTATCTAGTGCACTATGTAGGGAACATAAATTCATATCTAAAATACTATCTAGTGCACTATGTAGGGAACATAAATCCGTTATCTGATATACAATTTAGTGCACTGTGTAGGGAAAATAAACCAATTGTCTAATTCACTATCTAGTGCACTACGTAAGGAAAATAAATTAATATCTAAATTACTATCTAGTGAACTGTGTAGGGAACATAAATCCGTTATCTGATATACTGTACAATCTAGTGCACTGTGTAGGGAACATAAACCAAGTGTCTAATTCACTATCTAGTGCACTACGTAGGGAACATCAATTCATATCTAAAATACTATCTAGTGCACTATGTAGGGAACATAAATCCGTTATCTGATATACAATCTAGTGCACTGTGTAGGGAACATAAATTCATATCTAAAATACTATCTAGTGCACTATGTAGGGAACATAAATACGTGATCTGATATACAATCTAGTGCACTGTGTAGGGAACATAAATTCATATCTAAAATACTATCTAGTGCACTATGTAGGGAACATAAATCCGTGATCTGATATACAATCTAGTGCACTATATAGGGAACATAAACCAATTGTTTAATTCACTATCTAGTGCACTCCGTAGGGAACATAAATCAATCGTCTAATATACTGTCTAGTGATCTGATATACAATTTAGCGCACTGTGTAGGGAACATAAATTCATATCTAAAATACTATCTAGTGCACTATGTAGGGAACATAAGTTCATATCTAAAATACTATCTAGTGCACTATGTAGGGAACATAAGTTCATATCTAAAATACTATCTAGTGCACTATGTAGGGAACATAAATTAATATCTAAAATACTATCTAATGCACTATGTAGGGAACATGAATTCATATTTAAAATACTATCTAGTGCACTATGTAGGGAACATAAATTAATATCTAAAATACTATCTAATGCACTATGTAGGGAACATGAATTCATATTTAAAATACTATCTAGTGCACTATGTAGGGAACATAAATTAATATCTAAAATACTATCTAATGCACTATGTAGGGAACATGAATTCATATTTAAAATACTATCTAGTGCACTATGTAGGGAACATAAATTAATATCTAAAATACTATCTAGTGCACTATGTAGGGAACATAAATTCATATCTAAAATACTATCTAGTGCACTATGTAGGGAACATTAATTCATATTTAAAATACTATCTAGTGCACTATGTAGGGAACATAAATTCATATCTAAAATACTATCTAGTGCACTATGTAGGGAACATAAATTCATATCTAAAATACTATCTAGTGCACTATGTAGGGAACATTAATTCATATTTAAAATACTATCTAGTGCACTATGTAGGGAACATAAATTCATATCTAAAATACTATCTAATGCACTATGTAGGGAACATGAATTCATATTTAAAATACTATCTAGTGCACTATGTAAGGAAAATAAATTCATATTTAAAATACTATCTAGTGCACTATGTAGGGAACATAAATCTATTATCTTTCACACTATCTAGTGCACTATGTAGTACACATTAATGTGTTTGTGACGCGAACAGTTAGCTTAGTAGCTCAGTTAGCAGCTCCTAAAAGTTCTGTTATCACCCATAATCCTTTGGTGTGTGCGAGAGTTTTTTTTTTTTGGGGGGGGGCGAGGTCCGTGTCCGGGGGTACCTCCCTGAAATGAGGTTTTGCAACTTGGGATGTCTGTTTACTAAGCACTTACGCTGACTTGCACTTACTAACGCTCTCATTAGATCCTCAACGTTGTCTTATATGGAACTGAAAAAGCAGTTTCAAGGCTAAGGGAGGTCAAGCTTCTTGAAACGATTCTTAATATGTCTATTATTTTGTCCACTTTCTTTATAAATACAGAGGAACCTCGATTTAACGGACTAAACGGATGTCCCGAATTTTGGAGGAGATGTTTGTATAGTGTGGACCCAGAGTATCTCTACTGGAGCAGTGCTGGTGCATAACTAAGCACTAGAAATTGCACAGTTTAAGCATAAAACAAAGAAAGGCGAGAACTAAGCGAGCCTCCTGAAAAGGTAAAGCCTATTAAACAGAGTAAACAGACAACTGTGCAATGTGAACTACTGGTATTGGTACTCAATCCGTTAAATCGAGGTTCCACTTATTGTATAGCCGAATTCGTGTGACTCAGATGTACGGAACGGCACCGTTATCATTGTTCCCATAGGGCTTCCTCCTGGGTTGGGGTAACGGCGGAGGGTCTTCCTCGTCATCTACCGGAGGGGGCGGCGGCCTGGATCTCGCCTGGGGTTTGACGCAGCCTTGATCCTTCTGGTGGCCCGGGACCTCGTCCTGGGGGACGGGAGGTGCCGGTTGTCCCCTTGCGCTTTGCTTGATTTTGTGATCGGAAGTGGACGAGCTCTGTAGATTGAGCAGCCTGAGCTCATCTAGTTCTGTAATAGAGAATGATAGAGTAAGAGATATGAATGGATTTGCATATTTCTCCCTCTACAGTGCAGAATATTATTAAACCGTTCAACGAACTTGTGGGATCCCTCAGACGATATAGCTGATATGACCACATGGGTGTGGGATTTGTTTATCAGACCTCTACAATACAGAGTTACAGCCTTGTGTTAACCATTTCCGGAAGCGGCGTCGACTTCTCCGGGCTCGGAGGCATCTAGGATGGACCATCACACAGTATCAGCGTGTATGGCCTCGTGCTCTGGACCGAAGACTGCCATGGTATGGGGCGTGTCATTACAAAGTGGTAAACGCTTTACCGTCCCAACTTTGTCGCAAATATCTCAGGTTCAAAAATACCAACGACAGAACAGACTTCAGTTACAACGCCTGTGTTGTAAAATAGGTCTTTTTTAACACCTGTTCAGGGGGCTAAAAAGGAAATCCTGCCAAAAAAAAAGGAGCTTGGTGTGTTGCCCCGTTTTCCACAGGTTGCGAGCGACAACAGGATGTTTCCTCACAGCCGCTAGATCTCTATGAAGATACGTAGATACAGTGTATCACAAAAGTGAGTACACCCCTCACATTTCTGCAAATATTTCATTATATCTTTTCATGGGACAACACTATAGACATGAAACTTGGATATAACTTAGAGTAGTCAGTGTACAGCTTGTATAGCAGTGTAGATTTACTGTCTTCTGAAAATAACTCAACACACAGCCATTAATGTCTAAATGGCTGGCAACATAAGTGAGTACACCCCACAGTGAACATGTCCAAATTGTGCCCAAAGTGTCAATATTTTGTGTGACCACCATTATTATCCAGCACTGCCTTAACCCTCCTGGGCATGGAATTCACCAGAGCTGCACAGGTTGCTACTGGAATCCTCTTCCACTCCTCCATGATGACATCACAGAGCTGGTGGATGTTAGACACCTTGAACTCCTCCACCTTCCACTTGAGGATGCGCCACAGGTGCTCAATTGGGTTTAGTCCATCACCTTTACCTTCAGCTTCCTCAGCAAGGCAGTTGTCATCTTGGAGGTTGTGTTTGGGGTCGTTATCCTGTTGGAAAACTGCCATGAGGCCCAGTTTTCGAAGGGAGGGGATCATGCTCTGTTTCAGAATGTCACAGTACATGTTGGAATTCATGTTTCCCTCAATGAACTGCAGCTCCCCAGTGCCAGCAACACTCATGCAGCCCAAGACCATGATGCTACCACCACCATGCTTGACTGTAGGCAAGATACAGTTGTCTTGGTACTTCTCACCAGGGCGCCGCCACACATGCTGGACACCATCTGAGCCAAACAAGTTTATCTTGGTCTCGTCAGACCACAGGGCATTCCAGTAATCCATGTTCTTGGACTGCTTGTCTTCAGCAAACTGTTTGCGGGCTTTCTTGTGCGTCAGCTTCCTTCTGGGATGACGACCATGCAGACCGAGTTGATGCAGTGTGCGGTGTATGGTCTGAGCACTGACAGGCTGACCTTCCACGTCTTCAACCTCTGCAGCAATGCTGGCAGCACTCATGTGTCTATTTTTTAAAGCCAACCTCTGGATATGACGCCGAACACGTGGACTCAACTTCTTTGGTCGACCCTAGCGAAGCCTGTTCCGAGTGGAACCTGTCCTGGAAAACCGCTGTATGACCTTGGCCACCATGCTGTAGCTCAGTTTCAGGGTGTTAGCAATCTTCTTATAGCCCAGGCCATCTTTGTGGAGAGCAACAATTCTATTTCTCACATCCTCAGAGAGTTCTTTGCCATGAGGTGCCATGTTGAATATCCAGTGGCCGGTATGAGAAAATTGTACCCAAAACACCAAATTTAACAGCCCTGCTCCCCATTTACACCTGGGACCTTGACACATGACACCAGGGAGGGACAATGACACATTTGGGCACAATTTGGACATGTTCACTGTGGGGTGTACTCACTTATGTTGCCAGCTATTTAGACATTAATGGCTGTGTGTTGAGTTATTTTCAGAAGACAGTAAATCTACACTGCTATACAAGCTGTACACTGACTACTCTAAGTTATATCCAAGTTTCATGTCTATAGTGTTGTCCCATGAAAAGATATAATGAAATATTTGCAGAAATGTGAGGGGTGTACTCACTTTTGTGATACACTGTATATCGTCTCCCTCCCTGTTCATTTTATCAGATCCACTTACCATAAAGAAGCACTTTGTAGTTCTACAATTACTGACTGTAATCCATCTGTTTCTCTGCATGCTTTGTTAACCTGCTTTCACCCTGTTCTTCAATGCTCAGGACCCCCACAGGACCACCACAGAGCAGGTATTATTTAGGTGCTGGATCATTCTCAGCGCTTCACTGACACTGACATGGTGCTGGTATAAGTGGAGTGTTTAAACACTTCACTGTCCCTGCTGGACTGAGAATAGTCCACCAACCAAGCCGACAGCGCCCCATGGAGAGCGTCCTGTGTCCACTGATGAAGGTCTAGAAGATGACCGACTCAAACAGCAGCAATAGATGAGCGATCGTCTCTGATGTTACATCTACAAGGTGGACCGACTAGGTAGGAGTGGACAGTGAGTGGACACTCCAGCACTACACACACTAACACACCACCACCATGTCAATGTCACTGCAGTGCCAAGAATGATCCACCACCTAAATAATACCTGCTCTGTGGTGGTCCTAAGGGGGTCCTGACCATTGAAGAACAGCATGAAAGGGGGGTAACAAAGCATGCAGAGAAATAGATGGACTACAGTCAGTAATTGTAGAACTACAAAGTGCTTCTATATGGTAAGTGGAGCTGATAAAATGGACAGTGAGTGTAGAAACAAGGAGGTGGGTTTAAAACACGAATTATTATTAGGGATGAATTTTATTATAATTTATCAATTATCATTATAATGAATCAGAGGGCACTGGCACTATTAACCTCGCCTGGTTGGCATCACTACAGGGTTGCCAGGTTTGGAATTTTCCAGCCATATGTATTCATGTGAAAATACTTTTTGTTATATTCATTTATTTATTTATTTAATGTGGGATTTATTAGAAAATTTAATTTCAGTTTTTTTACACAAAAAGGGAAATGTGCAGCTTTGTTTTGCATAGTTTGTACCTACATCAGAAATAAAATGACATTCATTATTTAAATAAATAAAAAATAAGCACAAATAAAGTGTTTTTTTTTTAAAGAAAAATAATAAAAGGAATTCGTCTTTAATTTAATTTTCTTTTAAAAAATCGGGAAAAAATAGTTTTATGAACCCAGAATTGTGAATCGCATCGCATCGCTGTTTTCAATTGTATTTCAGAGTTTTTCTATCATATTTGTGTTATTTTTAGTGTATAAGTGTCGAATTATAAATATCTGGATTTTCCTCACTGTTTCACTTTTAAACTTGTGTAACGATGCACCGCAAGACAGTTAAAAATCGATTCACATGTGTCACGATTCAAATCGAAAGAAAGCACAGGCGCTATTCACCTCGCCTGGTTGACGTCACTACAGGGTTGCCAGGTTCAGAATTTTCCAGCCAAATATATTTATGTGAGGATTCTTTCTTTATTTGTTTTATTTATTTATTTATTTATTTATATAATGTGGGATTTGTACATTCATAATGACATTCATTATTTAAATAAAAAAAAAAAGTACAAATACAGTGTTTTCTTCAAATTATTTGTCTTCAAATTATTTTCTTTAAAAAAATCGGGAAAACATCGTATGATGAACCCAGGATCGTGAATCGCATCGCATCACTGTTGTAGATTGTATTTCAGTGTTTTTCTATCAGATTTGTGTTATTTTTAGTGTATAAGTGTCGAAAACAATCCTATTATTTTACATTAGCCTAAAATATATGCACTTCCACAGGACCATGGACGCATTAACAGGTTTCCCAAACATCCATATAGGAAACTTTAAACTTTTAAACGTTTGACGTTGAGTTTCAAGGTTCGGCTTGTATTATTATATCTTGTAGAAATGATCGTATGAACTCACCTCGTTGGCGTTTTTCCTTTCGATGACAACTTGTGACGGAACAAGATATGAGAACGATGATCAACAACAGTACAAGAAATCCTCCCCCAGCCAGGATGCCGATCATGATCCATTTGTTGAATCCGAAAAGCAAACTCTCGTCTGCGGGACCTGTGCAGAGCGATTCGAATGTGAAACGGTTTACAAAAACCACAGGCTTTGTTTTTATGACACCACAGAGACTACATTAAAAACTACACTCTAAAAACGCTGGGTTGAGGCGGTTGGTTTACCATGCTGGGCTATTTCTCACTCAAATAACCCAACTGATTTGTTATTTTCTCAACCCAGGACTTGGGTACCAGGCCAGATTGTGTCACTGTAACACCCTGACATTGCAAATAAAATAACAATATTTCAAATGTCACTAAATGTATAATTACTGATCTGTAACATATCAGGAGTTCATTAGTATCATGTTTTTCATGAGTATCTTAAGGCGAGTATGTTTTCCATGCATTTTGGCTGATTTCTAGCAATCTGGCAACCCTGATAACGGTCAGAAACTGCAGTTTGGAGATGTAATACCTTAAATGCTAATAAAATACATGTTTTAAATATCACTAACTTTATGTTTGGTTTAATTTGGGTTGTTTTTCGTACCCAAATGCTGGGTTGGGGCAGTTGGGTTACCTTGCTGGGTTATTTCGCACTCGAACAACCCGAATGTTTTTCATGAGTATCTTAAGGCGAGTATGTTTTCCATGCATTTTGGCAGATTTTTAGCAATCTGGCAACCCTGAAACCGCACAGAAACTGCGGTTTGGAGATTTGCTGCAGCAGCATATCTGAGGTAAATGTTTAGAGTTTACTTTAATACCTTAACTGCGCATAAAATACATTTAATTTGGGTTGTTTTTTCTACCTAAACGCTGGGTTGAGGCAGTTGGTTTACCTTACTGGGTTATTTCTCACTCAAATAACCAAACGGTTAGGTTATTTTCTCAACCCAGGACTTGTGTACCAGGTTCTGTCACCAGTGGCTACATTCCCTTAAGAATATAAATGTACATTTGCATGTGTTGCCAGATTGGGCGGGTTTTATTTGTGATTGGCGGGGAAATTGGCAGGTTTTAAGGTATCACCCTGACATTGCAAATAAAATAACAATATCTTAAATGTCACTAAATGTATAATTACTGATCTGTAATATATTAGGTGTTAATTGGTATAATGTTTTTCTTGAGTGTGTTAGGGCGAGTATGTTTTCCATGCATTTTGGCGGAATTTTGCAATCTGGCAACCCTGATAACAGCACAAAAACGGCAGCAGCATATTTGAAGTAAATGTTTGCAGATCATTTTTATACCTTCATTGCGCATGCGCATTAAATACATGGTTTAAATACCACTAACTCTATGTTTGGTTTAATTTGGGTTGTTTTTTCTACCTAAACGCTGGGTTGAGGCAGTTGTTTTACCTTACTGTGTAATTTCTCACTCAAATAACCCAACTGTGTGGTTTTTTTCTCAACCCAGCACTTGGGTACCAGGTCCTGTCACCAGTGGCTACATTCCCTTAATTTAAACGTACAATCTTAACGGCCTGTGTTGCCAGATTGGGCGAATTTATTTGCAACTGCGCGGAATTGGCAGGTTTTAAGTTATCACCCTGACATTGCAAATAAAATAAAATAACAATATTTCAAAATTCACAAAATGTATAATTACTGATGTGTAAGATATTAGGAGTTGATTAGTATCATGTTTCTCATAAGTATGTCAGGGCGAGTATGTTTGCCATGCATGTTGGCTGATTTATTTAGCAATCTGGCAACCCTGATAACGCTCAGAAACTGCAGTGTGGAGATTTGCTGCAGCAGCATATCTGAGGTAAATGTTTAGAATTTAATTTAACACTTTAAATGCGCATAAAAATACATGTTTAAAATATTACTAACCCTATGTTTGGTTTATTTCCCTAAAACGTTCAGTTTGACTCTTCAAGTCATGAATTTAAGTCCTCAGGAGATACTGAAGCTGCTAACATTAGCGGTAGATAAAATATCAGCGCAAAAATGAATTGCTATAAGATAAAAAGCTCGTTAAGTTATTTTAATTCTAATAGGATAGTATGTGACCAATATAGCGAAAGCTAACTAAGCTGTAAATTAAGCAAGTGTTGAGAACTATTTATCCTAAATTAAGGGGCTATTCAAATAAAAAGAATGTTGTTTTCTAACGTCTCACCGTCGTCACGAAATTTACATTAATAAGTTTTTACCGCATAGGACTCAATTCTGTAATACAGGCATAACTAATTGTACACGTCACTATTACAACGTTTAATGCATTTTAATCAGCGTTCTGCTTCATGCACTTTTTAGACGCTCCCTTAGTTTGTTATCGCGGATGAACATCGCATTTAAGAAGCTGCTCTAACTACAAATTAACTAAATAACTTTACGAAGTATATTTGATTGTTGTTTGCACCTTGTTTACTGCAAAGTTTGTACAATTTTTAATGCATTTTCTCCACATATTCCTCCCGATTTAGCGACTCAATTTTGCCTTCCGCTGCTGAGAGATACCAGATTGCATCCGAGGAGAGCACGTCGCTGTACACGCCTCTTCTCGCCCCTGCATTCTGCACGGGCGTCTCTTCCGCCAATCAGGGTCCTTACACAGCGTATGAAGACCCACCCACCCACACGTAGTCCGGCCCCCACCCCGCAGATACGGTGGCCAATAGACCACTGAAGTCGTGTCGTCATTTTGTAGTCCACGCCGTGTTGTTACGCCCATATTTGGTAACCCGGGTCTAAGAGAAATTTTGAATGGGAAATATGAACGGAGATTTCGCAAATTGCCTCTCTCGCATCCTGTAGTCATAAAAAATGTTCCAAAGCTGTTAGGTTTTGTTTTATGGAGATTCTTCTGTCTATTATCACTGGATCCTCTGAATTACGAAGTCGTTAAAGAGTCAAAATATGAATATTGCTACATGTAAGCTAATGCTACTGCGCACTGAATTGACGTCACTAAACTGGAAGCCTCTTAATGTTTCCTTTCTTCTTTTTCTTTTATAAGCCTCTTAAATAACCGCACATAGCAGCGCGATTCACCGGCGTAACTGTGCCGCGATATTCACAAGTTTTGGTTGATATTTTTAGTAGCTAGCTACATTAAAGTAGAAAGCGAGGACGGTCGGGTGTTACGCCTTTGGTTGTACTCAACAAAAGCGGCCTGCTCGTTCCGTTGATTCGATCGGTGTAGTTCGGTGACGTCTGACTAATGCGCAGTAGCGTTAGCTTTCGTGTAGCGTTATTAGTATTACGACCCTTTAACAACCTATAGGAAATCTGAGTTAGACCCGGGTCTCCAAATATGGGCATGACGAGGACTACAGAATGACGCACGACTTCAGTGGTCTATTAGGGGGGAAGGGGGCAGTGAGAAAATCTGCAGCGCCGGCCCTGCTGTGAAAGACGAATTTAGAAGCTATTTAACGTTACCTTGCATAGCTAGCTACAGCGGAGATTTACCTCAGAATTTACCTCGGGGAAACGTGAGCGTCTGCGAAAAGGTTTTATATGTTAAACCTTAATATCACCAACGTTTATTGTTATTTATTTCCAATGTTTCTAACCATAGTTTGTTTATTATTATTTTCTCTTTTTGCTACTTTTTTTAACAGTCTGGAACCAACATGGTGGCGTATTTGCAGCAGTAGGAACAGAGGAAGCCCTTCCCGTTTGTATTATCCTTTAAAGCAGCGTATCAGTATTATTATTTACATATCAACATTACATCCATGCTAAAATGAACCCAGAATAAGGTAACAATGGTTAAATTGGATAACCCAACAATGTGTCTGCGCTGGGTTGCCACCACGTCGGTTCCACACTGTTAAAAAAGTAGTAAAAAGGGCCGCTCAGGTGGTGCAGCGGTAAAAACACACGCCGGAACCAGCGCTGGATCTCGAATACATCCCCCCCTTAGTGCCGCCCCGATGACCACTGAAATTGGCAATTAATTGTGGATTCTATAGACCAGCCTTCTTTTTATCACCAACAAATACCAAACAACATCATACTGCAGATCTCATAACTCATAACAAGTCACGGTTTCACTAAATGACCCCAAGAAAACCTTCAAGATGTATAAGACTAAACTTTTAAAATCACCCTTCCCTCCCTCCTCTATACCTAGATTACAGCTCCTTTACTTTAGCACTAGTTTATTTATTTTTTTATTTTTTTTTACAATAATGAATACAAAACATACTTAAGTAAAAGTAAAATTACAGGTTGTAAAATCTACTTTAAAAAGTACGAGTCAGACATCCCAAGTTGCAAAAACTCATTTCAGGGAGGTACCCCCGGACCCGGACCCCGACCCCGACGAGCTAAAAACCCTCTCGCACACACCAAAGGATTATGGGTGATAACAGAACTTTTAGGAGCTGCTAACTGAGCTACTAAGCTAACTGTTTACGTCACAAACACATGAATGTGTACTACATAGTGCACTAGATGGTGTGAAAGATAATAGATTTATGTTCCCTACATAGTGCACTAGATTGTATATTAGAAAAGAATTTATGTTCCCTACTTAGTGCACTAGATAGTGTATTAGATAATAAACGTATGTTTCTTACATAATGCTTTAGGTAGCGTTTTAGTTCACGGATTTAGGTTCCCTACATAGTGCACTAGAAAGTATAACTAGATGATGATTTGTGTTCCTTACATAGTGCACTAGATTGTATATCAGATAACGGATTTATGTTCCCTACATAGTGCGCTAGATTGTGTATCAGATAACGGATTTATGTTCCTTACTTAGTGCACTAGATTGTATATCAGATAACGGATTCATGTTCACTACATAGTGCACTAGATTGTGTATCAGATAACAGATTTATGTTCCCTACATAGTGCACTAGATTGTGTATCAGATAACAGATTTATGTTCCCTACACAGTGCACTAGATTGTATATCAGATAACGGATTTATGTTCACTACATAGTGCACTAGATTGTGTATCAGATAACGGATTTATGTTCCCTACATAGTGCACTAGATTGTATATCAGATAACGGATTTATGTTCCCTACATAGTGCACTAGATTGTATATCAGATAACGGATTTATGTTCCCTACACAGTGCGCTAGATTGTATATCAGATAACGGATTTATGTTCCCTACATAGTGCACTAGATTGTATATCAGATAACAAATTTATGTTCCCTACATAGTGCACTAGATTGTATATCAGATAACGGATTTATGTTCCCTACATAGTGCACTAGATTGTATATCAGATAACGGATTTATGTTCCCTACATAGTGCACTAGATTGTATATCAGATAACGGATTTATGTTCCCTACACAGTGCACTAGATTGTATATCAGATAACGGATTTATGTTCCCTACATAGTGCACTAGATTGTATATCAGATAACAAAATTATGTTCCCTACATAGTGCATTAGATTGTATATCAGATAACGGATTTATGTTCCCTACATAGTGCACTAGATTGTATATCAGATAACGGATTTATGTTCCCTACACAGTGCACTAGATTGTATATCAGATAACGGATTTATGTTCCCTACATAGTGCACTAGATTGTATATCAGATAACGGATTTATGTTCCCTACACAGTGCACTAGATTGTATATCAGATAACGGATTTATGTTCCCTACATAGTGCACTAGATTGTGTATCAGATAACGGATTTATGTTCCCTACACAGTGCGCTAGATTGTATATCAGATAACGGATTTATGTTCCCTACATAGTGCACTAGATTGTGTATCAGATAACGGATTTATGTTCCCTACACAGTGCGCTAGATTGTGTATCAGATAACGGATTTATGTTCCCTACACAGTGCACTAGATTGTATATCAGATAACGGATTTATGTTCCCTACACAGTGCACTAGATTGTATATCAGATAACGGATTTATGTTCCCTACACAGTGCACTAGATTGTATATCAGATAACGGATTTATGTTCCCTACATAGTGCACTAGATTGTATATCAGATAACGGATTTATGCTCCCTACACAGTGCACTAGATTGTATATCAGATAACGGATTTATGCTCCCTACACAGTGCACTAGATTGTGTATCAGATAACGGATTTATGCTCCCTACACAGTGCACTAGATTGTATATCAGATAACGGATTTATGTTCACTACATAGTGCACTAGATTGTGTATCAGATAACGGATTTATGTTCCCTACATAGTGCACTAGATTGTATATCAGATAACGGATTTATGTTCCCTACATAGTGCACTAGATTGTATATCAGATAACGGATTTATGTTCCCTACACAGTGCGCTAGATTGTATATCAGATAACGGATTTATGTTCCCTACATAGTGCACTAGATTGTATATCAGATAACAAATTTATGTTCCCTACATAGTGCACTAGATTGTATATCAGATAACGGATTTATGTTCCCTACATAGTGCACTAGATTGTATATCAGATAACGGATTTATGTTCCCTACACAGTGCACTAGATTGTATATCAGATAACGGATTTATGTTCCCTACATAGTGCACTAGATTGTATATCAGATAACAAAATTATGTTCCCTACATAGTGCATTAGATTGTATATCAGATAACGGATTTATGTTCCCTACATAGTGCACTAGATTGTATATCAGATAACGGATTTATGTTCCCTACACAGTGCACTAGATTGTATATCAGATAACGGATTTATGTTCCCTACATAGTGCACTAGATTGTATATCAGATAACGGATTTATGTTCCCTACACAGTGCACTAGATTGTATATCAGATAACGGATTTATGTTCCCTACATAGTGCACTAGATTGTGTATCAGATAACGGATTTATGTTCCCTACACAGTGCGCTAGATTGTATATCAGATAACGGATTTATGTTCCCTACATAGTGCACTAGATTGTGTATCAGATAACGGATTTATGTTCCCTACACAGTGCGCTAGATTGTGTATCAGATAACGGATTTATGTTCCCTACACAGTGCACTAGATTGTATATCAGATAACGGATTTATGTTCCCTACACAGTGCACTAGATTGTATATCAGATAACGGATTTATGTTCCCTACATAGTGCACTAGATTGTATATCAGATAACGGATTTATGCTCCCTACACAGTGCACTAGATTGTGTATCAGATAACGGATTTATGCTCCCTACACAGTGCACTAGATTGTGTATCAGATAACGGATTTATGTTCCCTACATAGTGCACTAGATTGTGTATCAGATAACGGATTTATGTTCCCTACATAGTGCACTAGATTGTGTATCAGATAACGGATTTATGTTCCCTACACAGTGCACTAGATTGTATATCAGATAACGGATTTATGTTCCCTACATAGTGCACTAGATTGTGTATCAGATAACGGATTTATGTTCCCTACACAGTGCGCTAGATTGTATATCAGATAACGGATTTATGTTCCCTACATAGTGCACTAGATTGTGTATCAGATAACGGATTTATGTTCCCTACACAGTGCGCTAGATTGTGTATCAGATAACGGATTTATGTTCCCTACACAGTGCACTAGATTGTATATCAGATAACGGATTTATGTTCCCTACACAGTGCACTAGATTGTATATCAGATAACGGATTTATGTTCCCTACATAGTGCACTAGATTGTATATCAGATAACGGATTTATGCTCCCTACACAGTGCACTAGATTGTGTATCAGATAACGGATTTATGCTCCCTACACAGTGCACTAGATTGTGTATCAGATAACGGATTTATGTTCCCTACATAGTGCACTAGATTGTGTATCAGATAACGGATTTATGTTCCCTACATAGTGCACTAGATTGTGTATCAGATAACGGATTTATGTTCCCTACACAGTGCACTAGATTGTATATCAGATAACGGATTTATGCTCCCTACACAGTGCACTAGATTGTGTATCAGATAACGGA
Source organism: Trichomycterus rosablanca (assembly GCF_030014385.1). Taxonomy (NCBI): domain Eukaryota; kingdom Metazoa; phylum Chordata; class Actinopteri; order Siluriformes; family Trichomycteridae; genus Trichomycterus; species Trichomycterus rosablanca. Next base: position 30,365,079 of record NC_086002.1, read on the forward strand.
TTTATGTTCCCTACATAGTGCACTAGATTGTATATCAGATAACGTATTTAATACGCGATCAGGGAATAAAGTCTGTATCGCCTGTGTGTCGCTCTTGGCCGCTCGTTCTAGATTTTATCTGACTTGCCGGCAACGGAGCCGCGAGTAAATGTAATTCGTTGCTTAAAACCCGCCAATTCCGTGCAGTTTCAAATAGAATCCGCCCAATCTGGCAACACAGGCCGTTACAAATCTACATTTACATTCTTAAGTGAATTTAGCCACTGAATTTAGACAGGACCTGGTACACAAGTGCTGGGTTGAGAAAATAACCACACAGTTGGGTTATCCGAGTGAGAAAATACCCAGCAAGGTAACTTAACTGCCCCAACCCGGCGTCTGGGTAGAAAAAAACAACCCATGTTGTATTATTTTCAGAGCTGCGTCTCTAATCCAAGCATGTACAAATAATAACGCATGTAAACCTTTAAATTACATTCAATACATACATACATACATTTAATAAATGTAAATAATATACAACCCCAAATCAGAAAAAAGTTGGGACAGGATGGAAAATGCAAGTTTGACTTTCATTTGATGTCAGACAGGATGAACCTGAGATATTTCATCTTTTATCTGCTCAACTTCATTTCATTTATTAATAAACGTCCATTCCTGCATTTCAGGTCTGCAACACGTTCCAAAAGAAGTTGGGACGGGGGCAATTTAGGGCTAGTAATGAGGTAAAAAAACGACAAATGTGTGAGAAAATGATTGAAATGTTTAAGAACGATGAACCTCAGAGAAAGATCGTAAGGGATTTGCATGTTCTCCCTCTGCAGTGCAGAATATCATTAAACCATTCGAGGAATCGGGAGGAATTTCGGTGCGTAAAGACCGAGGATGCGAGCCTAACCTGAACGCTCGTGATCTTCCATCCTTCAGACGAACTACGTACTATGTAGTTTAAGATGAAGCGCGTGAATAGGGTTGCCAGATCTTCAAATATTAACCCAGTTAGCGATGGGCGTGGCTAAAACACCTGAACGCAATGGTTAGTCGGCGTGTCCACATAATTTAGTATTTTGTAATTCATTGTATTAGTGACTTGTCATGTGTAGATTAATTACTGTACTATGTAGTTTAGGATGAAGCGCCGTAAACAGGGTTGCCAGATCTTCAAATATTAACCCAGTTAGCGATGGGCGTGGCTAAAACACCTGAACGCAATGGTTAGTCGGCGTGTCCACATACTTTAGTATTTTGTAATTCATTGTATTAGTGACTTGTCATGTGTAGATTAATTACCGTACAATGTAGTTTAGGATGAAGCGCCGTAAATAGGGTTGCCAGATCTTCAAATATTAACCCAGTTAGCGATGGGCGTGGCTAAAACACCTGAACGCAATGGTTAGTCGGTGTGTCCACATAATTTAGTATTTTGTAATTCATTGTATTAGTGACTTGTCATGTGTAGATTAATTACCGTACTATGTAGTTTAGGATGAAGCGCCGTAAACAGGGTTGCCAGATCTTCAAATATTAACCCAGTTAGCGATGGGCGTGGCTAAAACACCTGAACGCAATGGTTAGTCGGCGTGTCCACATACTTTAGTATTTTGTAATTCATTGTATTAGTGACTTGTCATGTGTAGATTAATTACTGTACTATGTAGTTTAGGATGAAGCGCCGTAAACAGGGTTGCCAGATCTTCAAATATTAACCCAGTTAGCGATGAGCGTGGCTAAAACACCTGAACGCAATGGTTAGTCGGCGTGTCCACATACTTTAGTATTTTGTCATTCATTGTATTAGTGACTTGTCATGTGTAGATTAATTACCGTACTATGTAGTTTAGGATGAAGCGCCGTAAACAGGGTTGCCAGATCTTCAAATATTAACCCAGTTAGCTATGGGCGTGGCTAAAACACCTGAACGCAATGGTTAGTCGGCGTGTCCACATACTTTAGTATTTTGTAATTCATTGTATTAGTGACTTGTCATGTGTAGATTAATTACCGTACAATGTAGTTTAGGATGAAGCGCCGTAAATAGGGTTGCCAGATCTTCAAATATTAACCCAGTTAGCGATGAGCATGGCTAAAACACCTGAACGCAATGGTTAGTCGGCGTGTCCACATACTTTAGTATTTTGTCATTCATTGTATTAGTGACTTGTCATGTGTAGATTAATTACCGTACTATGTAGTTTAGGATGAAGCGCCGTAAACAGGGTTGCCAGATCTTCAAATATTAACCCAGTTAGCTATGGGCGTGGCTAAAACACCTGAACGCAATGGTTAGTCGGCGTGTCCACATACTTTAGTATTTTGTAATTCTGTGTATTAGTGACTTGTCATGTGTAGATTAATTACCGTACTATGTAGTTTAGGATGAAGCGCCGTAAATAGGGTTGCCAGATCTTCAAATATTAACCCAGTTAGCGATGGGCGTGGCTAAAACACCTGAACGCAATGGTTAGTCGGCGTGTCCACATACTTTAGTATTTTGTAATTCATTGTATTAGTGACTTGTCATGTGTAGATTAATTACCGTACTATGTAGTTTAGGATGAAGCGCCGTAAATAGGGTTGCCAGATCTTCAAATATTAACCCAGTTAGCGAGTGGGCGTGGCTAAAACACCTGAACGCAATGGTTAGTCGGCGTGTCCACATACTTTAGTATTTTGTAATTCATTGTATTAGTGACTTGTCATGTGTAGATTAATTACCGTACTATGTAGTTTAGGATGAAGCGCCGTAAACAGGGTTGCCAGATCTTCAAATATTAACCCTGTTTCGGTACTAGACCAAACACTGGAGTGATATATAGGAGAAGCATTTTCTGAAAGGCTCTTGAATATATTAATGTGTTTTATGCACCAGTTAGCGAGTGGGCGTGGCTAAAACACCTGAACGCAATGGTTAGTCGGTGTGTCCACATACTTTTGGCCATTTGCTGTCTCAGCTCACAATTACAGCAAACGGCCAAAGTATGCGGACACGCCGACTAACCTTTGCGTTCAGGTGTTTTAGCCACGCCCATCGCTAACTGGTGCTAAAACCAATTCATATATTCAAGAGCCTTTCTGGAAGCCTTTCAGAAAATGCTGCTCCTATATATCACCACAGTTTCTGGTCTGGTACCGAAACAGGGCTTGAAGATCTGGCAACCCTGTTTACGGCGCTCCGTCCTAAACTACATAGTACAGTCATTAATCTACACATGACAAGTCACTAATACAACGAATTACAAAATACTAAGAGCATCAAGAAGCGCCACTCAACACTAGCAGAAGCGGCGTCGACTTCTCCGGGCTCGGAGGCATCCAGGATGGACCGTCACGCACCGGAAACGCGCATCGTGGTCGGATGAATGAGCGAGACGAAAAGGACCGTCATCAGCGACAAGTCCAAAAGCCAGGGCGTGTCACGGCACGGGGGCGTGTCGGCGCCCTTGGCGAAGGTCATTCGCACTTCCGTGACGCAGCAGGTACGTCTCCGTGTCGTCTTTTCCAGGGACGTCCAGCGTCTTTCAACAAGGCGACGCACACACGGACTGGCCTGACCCGTATCCAACAGAGAACGACGAGACAAAATGAAAGCTGAAAGCTTTAAGTGGTGAAAAGGAACGGCTTTACCGTCCCAACTCTTTCTGATTTGGGGTCGTACATTTCTGTTGTACCAATTCAGCACAATGGTCAAATCGCATAACCCAACACGTCGAGTTAAAATCCTGTCCAGCATTCACCCAGCACTGGGTTGCCAGATTTCAGTTCATGCCGACTGTTAAAAAGTGTATAAAATAAAAAAATACTCACATGATACTTGGACAGTATCGCTGGTGCTGTTGTGAGCCGCGTTGCTGGCGGTACATGTATACCTTTCATCACCTTTTTCAGCCTTGGTTGAGAAGCTGGATGTTTTTTTATTTATTTCAGTTATCTTTTTGCCGTTTTTATTCCAACTGAAGTCCAGATCTTGATTACCCTGAACGTCGCATTTTAGGGTAGCTGTGGTATTCTGACACGTGTAATTCAGATTCGGCTTGGGGACCTTTTCTGTTAAAAAATACCAAGGTTTAAACGATTTAAATGCAGTGCTAATTGAACGTATTTAAATGTATTAAATCTGGCAAATAAGAATCAAGAATTCCACATTTCTTACCCAGAACACAAAGTTTATATTCGCCTTTTTTGGCCTGTTGTCCTTCCACAGTATAAATCTCATAGCTGTATGTTGCAGCATCTTTCAGAGTTAGGTTTTTAAACACAAGGGAGCCTTTATTGACCTCTACATTATTTATTTTATTTGTGCCAGGATAAATGACTGTAGTTTTATCCTTTTTCCACTTCAAGTCAGTAGACTCGGTCCAGCCTGAATAATCCAGTTTAAGGGTCACTTCTGCTCCTACTAATTTTGTAATGTTGCATGAGTCTGTGGATAAACATCATAAAAATAAAAAAATCAAGTCTTATTTAATCACTTAATACAATTACAAACTATAACAGACACATTTTCATGTATCATTTAGGCTTTTTGCCCAAAAATTCAATATAAATTCAGTATTCAGTCAATTTGAATAATAATAATAATAATAATAATACCAATAATTCAACACGGAGGAACTCGGCACCCACCTGCAAACGTGAACAAATTCAGAGCAGACAGGAATAACACCGCGACGGCTCCGAGGGCCATTGTTCTTCTCGAACACCTCGCAGACAGACGCAGGAAACGGCTTCTCTTTCCTGTGTTCGGTCGAAGGATGTGTGTCGATGCGCGCAGAAGCGCGCTGCAGGGGTGCAGCGACGTTCTGTAAAAGTGAGGAAAATGCGGTCAGCGCGCGGCCGTTTCGCGGCGCGCGGCCTCGTCACTTCGAAAGGCCAGTTTACCGCCGGGGCGTACAGACCGAAGCTTCGGATAAACGAACCGTGGCGCGTGGTGGAAAAAAAAATGAGAAAAACGCACATACACCGACCAGGCGTAACATTACGAGCACTGACAGGTGAAGTGAATAACACTGATTATCTCTTCATCACGGGCACCTGTTAGTGGGCGGGGTGGTTCGCTTCGTTCTCCTCAATCCGAGCGGGGATCGGCATCGGTGGAGACGAAGCGTGATGCAATCGGGCAGCTGGACGGAGAAAAATGGGAGAATATGCATAAAAAATATATTTAAAAAAACAAGAGCATCCCAGAGGTTTGACACTTGGGCCACTTGGGTCAGGACATTTAACATTCTGATTCGAGAGGTTGCGGTCGACGCTTTGTGCCGGCCAGTCCGTCCGGAGCTCGTCTTCGCGCGTGTGTCGGTCCCACATCCAAGATCCAATTGGGGTGTCCCAATACTTTTGTCCACAGACAAAGGTAGATTTCGGTACTTCCACACCGATGGAAAAGCGCTAAGACCGTAAGGTATCGTTCATCCTATTCAGGGTCGCAGTGGGTACGATTTACCGGACGAGGTAGGAGGTAGGAAACACCTCGGACAGGTCGCAAGTCCATCACAGGACCTCGTATACAAAATTAGCAAATGTTTATTTATTTACTTGTTTTGTTACAGTGATTCTACATGAAGACATGAATTAATTTATAAATATGTGGATAAAAGAGGTTGTAAACTACCACAATTGCCTCACATTTTCAATATGTTTGAGTTTATATTGATTTTTTTTTTTTTATAATAAAAAAAACATAGCAAGCACTTAGCAAACTTAGCTTTCGCTAAGCTGCTCTTTCTTCCCACAGCAGAGCCGAGTGTAACCGACTGGAGCCGAACGACGCGTCCCGAGTGGAACCGAATGGAGCCGAATGATGCGTCCCGAGTGAAACCGACAGCACCCGATCAGAGCCAATGTGGACACGGTTCACATAAGAAGACATGAATTAATTTATAAATATATGGACAACGAGCTTGTAAACTACCACAATCACGTCATATTTTTAATATGTTTGAGTTTATATTAGTATTTCATTCTAAAATAATTAACAACATAGCAAGCACTTTCGCTAAGCTGCTCTTCCTCGCCACACCTGAGCCGAGTGGAGCCGAATGACGGGTCCCGAGTGGAGCCGAGTATAACCGACTGGAGCCGAACGACGCGTCCCGAGTGGAGTCGAGTGAAACCGACAGCACCCGATCAGAGCCGATGTGGACACGGTTCACGTACGAAGACATGAATTCATTTATAAGTATATGGATAAAGAGGTTGTAAACTACCACAATCACGTCATATATTCAATATGTTTGAGTTTATATCGGTATTTTATTCTAAAATAATAAAAAACATAGCAAGCACTTTCGCTAAGCTGATCTTCATTCCCACACCTTAGCCGAGTGTAACCGACTGGAGCCGAATGACGTGTCCCGAGTGGAGCCGAGTGTAACCGACTGGAGCCGAATGACGTGTCCCGAGTGGAGCCGAGTGTAACCGACTGGAGCCGAATGACACTTCCCGAGTGCCTGGCTGCAGAGCCCAGGGAGAAAACCCACATGGCAAACTAAACACAGAAAGGACCCTGGCACCCGCCTGGGGAATCGAACCCAGGTCTTTCTTGCTGTTAGGTGACAGTGCTACCCATTGCATGACCATGCCACTCTCTGATAAAATGAAAAAAGTCAAATATAACTGGAAAAATTCTTCAGGTATGTTTTATTTCTAGGAATTGTTTGGGGTGCCATTGCTTTGAGACAATGTTCACTGTAACAAGGTGTGTACAAATAAATTTGACTTGACTTGAGTGATCTTGTCATGTTGACTGTGCAGGGATGAGCGTTATCACTTTACTTTGTAGCAGGAAATAGTTTTTTCTATACACTCTGTAAATACTAGCCGTGGCATTTGCTTAATTTTCAGATTGCCATCAGTTAAACCATGCCAACCAAACGCCCACAGGTGATGATGAAGTTGAGAGTGTGACCGCAGAGAGACGAGCAATCAGAGATTCGGGCGATAAGATGAAATATATAAATAAACCACTGCTACCAATACCAAGGTCTGAACAAAGGTATTTTATATCATATTTATCAGACTTTATTAGAAATAATATCATTAAAATATTCATTTTTTGAAGGTAGCTCACATGTATTTAAATCCAAGTTGCATACTAGGGTTAGTTACTACTAGGGATGCAAATATTGCCAGTTTCTTTTAATCGATAACCAACCATCATTAGCTAAAATTAACCAACACGTCAGTTATTATTATATTAACCGATATATTCAAACTCTTTTTGACATTAGTGTAGTTTTACCTTTATACTGGGACATGATGCAAAATATCCATATCACACAGATCCACATGTGCCGAGTTTAATGTGGTCAGATTCCAAACTGACACAAACTAGCTTCCGTCGTTTATGATTCAAATAATACAAATAATAATAACAAAAACGTGTTTTCTACCTGACCTACCTACCTGACACATGAGCACTAAACTTAAGGTCTGAACTTGATTGGGCCATGCAAGCGGAAGTTATCAGAGTCAGCCTGACTCTATAGAGTTCCTCTATAGACAGTCGCAGTTAATACAACCGCTGTAGGCTTCGATAGGCAGCAAATCATATAATTGTTAACCAGATAGCGTTAGCATAACAGTGTTAACAGATGAGAGAGGTTTTCTCGAGGTTTTTTCTAAACAGATGGAAGATGAAGAGAGGAAGTCCAAATATGCTCCGGAAGAACCTGCCAAAGAAAGGAGGCGTGTCGGCAGATTAGAACAGACTAAAACACTATATACTGCAAACGGCAACATTACGAACGCAGTAACAATCCACTTTCTGAGCAGTAATGTATTAAATACTTCATGTTAGTCGCTATTTCAACGTCATACGCGAACTGGAAGCTGAGCTATTCCACTAAGTCGTCCACTTTTCCACAACAGACCTGTGGTCAAGTTGTACAGTGAAGTTTGCAAACATTGTTTTAGTTGTTAAATGGAGAGCTAACGTAATTGTACAATACTTAAATATTATATAAACAATAAAAATTATATTGATTGCAACTGTCTTAGGTGTACCGATTCCATCCGACTGTCATTTTGTGGGGCCAAGCCAACCTTATAATACTCAATACCTTTATTATATACATGGGGAATTGAAAATATAAATATATATACATGTGTGTAAATGTGTAGACGCGAACCGTGTGCTACAAGTTCATAGTAAAGTCTCGATAACCTAAAGTTACAGCTCGACATATTTCTGAACGCAGCATTCGCAAAAGTTCCAGAAGGTTCTATATATATATATATATATAAATTTGTTTTAGATTTCTCTCCTCCATTAAAGTACGATTTACTTTTCTTTTAGGAGTAAGTTTAAATGAATTAACTCGTCCAAAATCGCCACTTTTTGTGATAACTGTGCCATTTGTAGTGTGTTAAGCAGGTTTCTCAGCTTAGTGTAAACATACGCCGCCATCTTATCGACCCTCGCCTCACTCAACAGCTGAGCTGGGTTGCCAAGTCTTGGAGAAACATGCAGCCTAAAGTCTGTCTTAATCCCGCCTTTCAGAAATTCTGAACCCTAGCGGACGTTTAAACATGATATAAATGTCCATTTTTCTGCTGTTACTTTGTTTTTAATTATATATACTATGTTATACTTTTGATATTTGGGGGAAGGTCAAAATACAATATAATATAACATAATATAATACTATATAATTTCTGATTTGGATTGTGTCAACTACATACTGATAAATGCTAACACTAGCAGTTTTAGTTAGAGTTTAATTTCAGCTAACCAACTATCCCCACAAACTTTTGTTTTTACTTGTTTTGGGGGGTCCAAGTATTAATTAACAGACATCCCAAGTTGCAAAAACTCATTTCAGGGAGGTAAAATAAAGAATTTTTGTTCCTTACTTAGTGCACTAGATAGTGTACTAGATAATAGACTTATGTTTCTTACATAATGCTTTAGGTAGCGTATTAGTTAATGGATTTAGGTTCCCTACATAGTGCACTAAATTGTATATCAGATCTCAGATTTAGGTTGCCTACTACATAGTACACTAGATAGTATTTTAGACATGAATTTATGTTCCCCACTTGGTGCACTAGATAGTATTTTAGATATGAATTTATGTTCCCTACACAGTGCACTAGATTGTATATCAGATCACGGATTTATGTTCCCTACATAGTGCACTAGATTGTATATTAGAAAATAATTTATGTTACTTACTTAGTGCACTAGATAGTGTACTAGATAATAGACTTATGTTTCTTACATAATGCTTTAGGTAGCGTATTAGTTAATGGATTTAGGTTCCCTACATAGTGCACTAGATTGTATATCAGATAACGGATTTATGTTCCCTACATAGTGCACTAGATTGTATATCAGATAACGGATTTATGTTCCCTACACAGTGCACTAGATTGTATATCAGATAACGGATTTATGTTCCCTACATAGTGCACTAGATTGTATATCAGATAACGGATTTATGTTCCCTACATAGTGCACTAGATTGTATATCAGATAACGGATTTATGTTCCCTACACAGTGCACTAGATTGTATATCAGATAACGGATTTATGTTCCCTACATAGTGCACTAGATTGTATATCAGATAACGGATTTATGTTCCCTACACAGTGCACTAGATTGTATATCAGATAACGGATTTATGTTCCCTACATAGTGCACTAGATTGTATATCAGATAACGGATTTATGTTCCCTACATAGTGCACTAGATTGTATATCAGATAACGGATTTATGTTCACTACATAGTGCACTAGATTGTATATCAGATAACGGATTTATGTTCACTACATAGTGCACTAGATTGTATATCAGATAACGGATTTATGTTCCCTACATAGTGCACTAGATTGTATATCAGATAACGGATTTATGTTCAGTACATAGTGCACTAGATTGTATATCAGATAACGGATTTAATACGCGATCGGGGAATAAAGTCTGTGTCTCCTGCGTGTGCGTGTGTGTGTGTTTGTCGCTCTTGGCAGCTCGTTCTAGATTCCGGGAGATTTTATCTGACTTGCGGGCATCAGGGAGCCGCTGTGTATATTATGAATATGCGAGACACTCCCGAAACTTCCGGGACACTTGGGATGTCTGCACGGAGGGAGATGTTAGCTGGTACGCTAGCAGGTTTTGTCTCCTCAGCCTGTTGGTTGAGAAATGACTTGCATTTTTGTGAACATGTAACCAACCGTTTATTTAAAAGAAACACTTCTGGCATACGCATTTTGGTCAACACACACATATGGCACCCGTTCGGCGGAATGTCTCCCTTATTCTTTCCTCTCCAGCACTCTCTTATCCCCTCGGTCCCTCTTTGTCTGGTCACAATCTGTCCGTTGTCCTTCAATTACACAGAGAGCTATTTTGACTCCTGTTTGTGTCCACCATTTTTAAATTCTATTCCTCCTTTAAGCAATACTGCTCTGTGGTAACACAACGCTGTCCAGACTGATGTATTACTTACCTATTTTGTTGAGCTCGACTTGTCTAGTATGTTCTGCGGCAGGAAAAGAGGAGACTGGAAGTTCGTGAATGAAATCCCTGTGTATACAGATGTATACACTAATGTAGCTTGAAACATTAACAGCTGGCTTACATTACTTCAGCACACATCTGTTTTCTGAAAGAAATGGGTCAGGAGTTGTCCTGCCCTTTTCTTGTTTTCTTTCTCTTTCAGTTTAATTCAATTGAAAAAGAAAGAAAACAAGAAGAGGGCAGAACAACTTCTGACCCATTTTCTTTCAGAAAACAGATGTGTGTTCCAAACAGTAGATCTATCTATCTATCTATCTATCTATCTATCTATCTATCTATCCATCCATCCATCCATCCATCCATCCATCCATCCATCCATCCATCCATCCATCCATCCATCCATCTATCCATCTATCTACAGTGTATCACAAAATTGAGTACACCCCTCACATTTCTGCAAATATTTCATTATATCTTTTCATGGGACAACACTATAGACATGAAACTTGGATATAACTTAGAGTAGTCAGTGTACAGCTTGTATAGCAGTGTAGATTTACTGTCTTCTGAAAATAACTCAACACACAGCCATTAATGTCTAAATAGCTGGCAACATAAGTGAGTACACCCCACAGTGAACATGTCCAAATTGTGCCCAAATGTGTCGTTGTCCCTCCCTGGTGTCATGTGTCAAGGTCCCAGGTGTAAATGGGGAGCAGGGCTGTTAAATTTGGTGTTTTGGGTACAATTCTCTCATACTGGCCACTGGATATTCAACATGGCACCTCATGGCAAAGAACCCTCTGAGGATGTGAGAAATAGAATTGTTGCTCTCCACAAAGATGGCCTGGGCTATAAGAAGATTGCTAACACCCTGAAACTGAGCTACAGCATGGTGGCCAAGGTCATACAGCGGTTTTCCAGGACAGGTTCCACTCGGAACAGGCTTCGCCAGGGTCGACCGAAGAAGTCGAGTCCACGTGTTCGGTGTCATATCCAGAGGTCGGCTTTAAAAAATAGACACATGAGTGCTGCCAGCATTGCTGCAGAGGTTGAAGACGTGGGAGGTCAGCCTGTCAGTGCTCAGACCATACGCCGCACACTGCATCAACTCGGTCTGCATGGTCGTCATCCCAGAAGGAAGCTGACGCACAAGAAAACCCGCAAACAGTTTGCTGAAGACAAGCAGTCCAAGAACATGGATTACGGGAATGCCCTGCGGTCTGACGAGACCAAGATAAACTTGTTAGGCTCAGATGGTGTCCAGCATGTGTGGCGGCGCCCTGGTGAGAAGTACCAAGACAACTGTATCTTGCCTACAGTCAAGCATGGTGGTGGTAGCATCATGGTCTTGGGCTGCATGAGTGTTGCTGGCACTGGGGAGCTGCAGTTCATTGAGGGAAACATGAATTCCAACATGTACTGTGACATTCTGAAACAGAGCATGATCCCCTCCCTTCGAAAACTGGGCCTCATGGCAGTTTTCCAACAGGATAACAACCCCAAACACAACCTCCAAGATGACAACTGCCTTGCTGAGGAAGCTGAAGGTAAAGGTGATGGACTAAACCCAATTGAGCACCTGTGGCGCATCCTCAAGTGGAAGGTGGAGGAGTTCAAGGTGTCTAACATCCACCAGCTCCGTGATGTCATCATGGAGGAGTGGAGGAGGATTCCAGTAGCAACCTGTGCAGCTCTGGTGAATTCCATGCCCAGGAGGGTTAAGGCAGTGCTGGATAATAATGGTGATCACACAAAATATTGACACTTTGGGCACAATTTGGACATGTTCACTGTGGGGTGTACTCACTTATGTTGCAGCTATTTAGACATTAATGGCTGTGTGTTGAGTTATTTTCAGAAGACAGTAAATCTACACTGCTATACAAGCTGTACACTGACTACTCTAAGTTATAGATATAATAAAATGAAAAGATATAATGAAATATTTGCAGAAATGTGAGGGGTGTACTCACTTTTGTGATACACTGTATCTATCTATCTATCTATCTATCTATCTATCTATCTATCTATCTATCTATCTATCTATCTATCTATCTATCTACTTGTCTGTCTGTCTGTCTG